>NC_091980.1:1814587-2114587 GCF_044704955.1 Pristiophorus japonicus | reverse complement strand
GGGGTACAGTCCCACACACACTGACTCTCACTGGGGTAGAGTCCCACACACACTGACTCTCACTGTGGTACAATCCACTACACACACTGACTCTCACTGGGATACTGTCCCACACACACTGACTCTCACTGGGGTATGGGTCCCATACACACTGACTCTCACTGGGGTATGGGTCCCACACACATTGACTCTCACTGGGGTACGGTCCCACACACACTGAGTGTCACTGGGGTACAGTCCCACACACACTGACTCTCACTGGGGTACAGTCCCACACACACTGACTCTCACTGGGGTACAGTCCCACACACACTGACTCTCACTGGGGTACAGTCCACTACACACACTGACTCTCACTGGGGTACAGTCCCACACACATTGACTCTCACTGGGGTACAGTCCCACAAAAACACTGACTCTCACTGGGGTACAGTCCCACACACATTGACTCTCACTGGGGTACAGTCCCACAGTCACTGACTCTCACTGGGGTACAGTCCCACACACACTGACTCTCACTGGGGTACAGACCCACACACACTGACTCTCACTGGGGTACAGTCCCACACACACTGACTCTCACTGGGGTACAGGTCCCACACACACTGACTCTCATTGGGGTATAGTCCCACACACACTGATTCTCACTGGGGTACAGTCCCACACACACTGACTCTCACTGGGGTATAGTCCCACACACACTGACTCTCACTGGGGTACAGTCCACGACACACACTGACTCTCACTGGGGTACAGTCCCACACACATTGACTCTCACTGGGGTACAGTCCCACACACACTGACTCTCACTTGGGTACAGTCCCACACACATTGACTCTCACTGGGGTACAGTACCACACACACTGACTCTCACTGGGGTACAGTCCCACACACACTGACTCTCAATGGGGTACAGACCCACACACACTGACTCTCACTGGGGTACATTCCCACACACACTGACTCTCACTGGGGTACTGTCGCACACACATTGACTCTTACTGGGGTACAGTCCCACACACACTGACTCTCACTGGGGTACTGACCCACACACACACTGACTCTCACTGGGGTACAGACCCACACGCACTGACTCTCACTGGGGTACAGACCCACACACAATGACTCTCACTGGGGTACAGTCCCACACACACTGACTCTCACTGGGGTACGGGTCCCACACACACTGACTCTCACTGGGGTACAGTCCCACACACACACTGACTCTCACTGGGGTACTGTCCCACACACACACTGACTCTCACTGGGGTACAGTCCCACACACACTGACTCTCACTGGGGTACAGTCCCACACACACTGACTCTCACTGGGGTACAGTCCCACACACACTGACTCTCACTGGGGTACAGTCCCACACACACTGACTCTCACAGGGGTACATTCCCACACACACTGACTCTCACTGGGGTACAGTCCCACACACATTGACTCTCACTGGGGTACAGTCCCACAAACACTGACTCTCACTGTGGTACTGTCCCACACACACTGACTCTCACTGGGGTACATTCCCACACACACTGACTCTCACTGGGGTACAGTCCCACACACATTGACTCTCACTGGGGTACAGTCCCACACACACTGACTCTCACTGGGGTACAGTCCCACACACACTGACACTCACTGGGGTACATTCCCACACACACTGACTCTCACTGGGATACAGTCCCACACACACTGACTCTCACTGGGGTACAGTCCCACACACACTGACTCTCACTGGGATACTGTCCCACACACAGTGACTCTCACTGGGGTATGGGTCCCATACACACTGACTCTCACTAGGGTATGGGCCCCACACACATTGACTCTCACTGGGGTACAGTCCCACACACACTGACTCTCACTGGGGTACAGTCCCACACACACTGACACTCACTGGGGTACATTCCCACACACACTGACTCTCACTGGGATACAGTCCCGCACACACTGACTCTCACTGGGGTACAGTCCCACACACACTGACTCTCACTGGGATACTGTCCCACACACACTGACTCTCACTGGGGTATGGGTCCCATACACACTGACTCTCACTGGGGTATGGGTCCCACACACACTGACTCTCACTGGGGTACGGTCCCACACACACTGAGTGTCACTGGGGTACAGTCCCACACACACTGACTCTCACTGGGGTACAGGTCCCACACACACTGACTCTCATTGGGTTATAGTCCCACACACACTGATTCTGACTGGGGTACAGTCCCACACACACTGACTCTCACTGGGGTACAGTCCCACACACACTGACTCTCACTGGGGTCCAGTCCACTACACACACTGACTCTCACTGGGGTACAGTCCCACACACATTGACTCTCACTGGGGTACAGTCCCACACACACTGACTCTCACTGGGGTACAGACCCACACACACTGAGTCTCACTGGGGTACAGTCCCACACACACTGACTCTCACTGGGGTACAGGTCCCACACACACTGACTTTGATTGGGGTATAGTCCCACACACACTGATTCTCACTCGGGTACAGTCCCACACACACTGACTCTCACTGGGGCACTGTCCCACACACACTGACTCTCACTGGGGTACAGTCCACTAGACACACTGACTCTCACTGGGGTACAGTCCCACACACATTGACTCTCACTGGGGTACAGGCCCACACACACTGACTCTCACTGGGGTACAGTCCCACACACATTGACTCTCACTGGGGTACAGTACCACACACACTGACTCTCACTGGGGTACAGACCCACACACACTGACTCTCACTTGCTTACATTCCCACACAAACTGACTCTCACTGGTGTACTGTCCCACACACACAGGCTCGCACTGGGGTACATTCCCACACACACTGACTCTCACTGGGGTACAGTCCCACACACACTGACTCTCACTGGGGTACAGTCCTACACACACTGACTCTCACTGGGGTACTGTCCCACACACACTGACTCTCACTGGGGTCCTGTCCCACACACACACTGACTCTCACTGGGGTACAGACCCACACAGACTGACTCTCACTGTGTTACAGTCCCACACACACTGACTCTCACTGGGGTACAGACACACACACACTGACTCTCACTGGGGTAGTGTCCCACACACACTGACTCTCAATGGGGTACTGTCCCACACACACACTGACTCTCACTGGGGTACAATCCCACACACACTGACTCTCACTGGGCTACTGTCCCACACACACTGACTCTCACTGGGGTACAGTCCCACACACACACTGACTCTCACTGGGGTACTGTCCCACACACACTGACTCTCACTGGGGTACTGCCCCACACCCACTGACTCTCATTGGGGTATAGTCCCACACACACTGATTCTCACTGGGGTACAGTCCCACACACACTGACTCTCACTGGGGTATAGTCGCACACACACTGACTCTCACTGGGGTACAGTCCACTACACACACTGACTCTCACTGGGGTACAGTCCCACACACATTGACTCTCACTGGGGTACAGGCCCACACACACTGACTCTCACTGGGGTACAGTCCCACACACATTGACTCTCACTGGGGTACAGTACCACACACACTGACTCTCACTGGGGTACAGAACAACACACACTGACTCTCACTTGGGTACATTCCCACACAAACTGACTCTCACTGGGGTACTGTCCCACACACACTGACTCTCACTGGGGTACAGTCCCACACACACTGACTCTCACTGGGGTACAGTCCCACACACACTGACTCTCACTGGGGTACTGTCCCACACACACTGACTCTCACTGGGGTACTGTCCCACACACACACTGACTCTCACTGGGGTACAGACCCACACACACTGACTCTCACTGCGGTACAGTCCCACACACACTGACTCTCACTGGGGTACAGACACACACACACTGACTCTCACTGGGGTAGTGTCCCACACACACTGACTCTCAATGGGGTACTGTCCCACACACACACTGACTCTCACTGGGGTATGGGTCCCATACACACTGACTCTCACTGGGGTATGTGTCCCACACACACTGACTCTCACTGGGGTACGGTCCCACCCACACTGAGTGTCACTGGGGTACAGTCCCACACACACTGACTCTCACTGGGGTACAGGTCCCACACACACTGACTCTCATTGGGGTATAGTCACATACACACTGATTCTCACTGGGGTACAGTCCCACACACACTGACTCTCACTGGGGTAGAGTCCCACACACACTGACTCTCACTGTGGTACAATCCACTACACACACTGACTCTCACTGGGATACTGTCCCACACACACTGACTCTCACTGGGGTATGGGTCCCATACACACTGACTCTCACTGGGGTATGGGTCCCACACACATTGACTCTCACTGGGGTACGGTCCCACACACACTGAGTGTCACTGGGGTACAGTCCCACACACACTGACTCTCACTGGGGTACAGTCCCACACACACTGACTCTCACTGGGGTACAGACCCACACACACTGACTCTCACTTGGGTACATTCCCACACAAACTGACTCTCACTGGGGTACTGTCCCACACACACTGACTCTCACTGGGGTACAGTCCCACACACACTGACTCTCACTGGGGTACAGTCCCACACACACTGACTCTCACTGGGGTACTGTCCCACACACACACTGACTCTCACTGGGGTACAGACCCACACACACTGACTCTCACTGCGGTACAGTCCCACACACACTGACTCTCACTGGGGTACAGACACACACACACTGACTCTCACTGGGGTAGTGTCCCACACACACTGACTCTCAATGGGGTACTGTCCCACACACACACTGACTCTCACTGGGGTACAGTCCCACACACACTGACTCTCACTGGGGTAATGTCCCACACACACTGACTCTCACTGGGGTACAGTCCCACACACACTGACTCTCACTGGTGTACTGCCCCACACCCACTGACTCTCACTGGGGTAGTTTCCCACACACACTGACTCTCATTGGGGTACGGGTCCCACACACACTGACTCTCACTGGGGTACAGTCCCACACACACTGACTCTCACTGGGGTACAGTCCCACACACACTTACTCTCACTGGGGTACAGTCCCACATACACTGACTCTCACTGGGGTACGGGTCCCACACACACTGACTCTCACTGGGGTACAGTCCCACATACACTGACTCTCACTGGGGTACAGTCCCACACAGACTGACTCTCACTGGGGTACAGTCCCACACACACCGACTCTCACTGGGGTACAGGTCCCACACACACTGACTCTCACTGGGGTACAGTCCCACACACACTGACACTCACTGGGTTACAGTCCCACACACACTGACTCTCACTGTGGTACAGTCCCACACACACTGACTCTCACTGGGGTACAGTCCACTACACACACTGACTCTCACTGGGATACAGTCCCACACACACACAGACTCTCACTGGGGTACAGTCCCACACACACTGACTCTTACTGGGGTACAGTCCCACACACATTGACTCTCACTGGGGTACAGTCCCACACACACTGACTCTCACTGGGGTACAGTCCCACACACATTGACTCTCACTGGGGTACAGACCCACACACACTGACTCTCATTGGGGTAGTGTCCCACACACACTGACTCTCACTGGGGTACTGTCGCACACACACACTGACTCTCACTGGGGTACAGTCCCACACACACTGACTCTCACTGGGGTTCTGTCCCACACACACTGACTCTCACTGGTGTACTGTCCCACACTCACTGACTCTCACTGGGGTACAGTCCCACACACACTGACTCTCACTGGGATACTGTCCCACACACACTGACTCTCACTGGGTATGGGTCCCACACAGTGACTCTCACTGGGGTACAGTCCCACACACACTGACTCTCACTGGGGTACAGTCCCACACACACTGACTCTCACTGGGGTACAGTCCCACACACACACTGACTCTCACTGGGGTACTGTCCCACACACACACTGACTCTCACTGGGGTACAGTCCCACACACACTGACTCTCACTGGGGTACAGTCCCACACACAATGACTCTCACTGGGGTACAGTCCCACACACACTGACTCTCACTGGGGTACAGTCCCACACACACTGACTCTCACAGGGGTACATTCCCACACACACTGACTCTCACTGGGGTACAGTCCCACACACATTGACTCTCACTGGGGTACAGTCCCACAAACACTGACTCTCACTGTGGTACTGTCCCACACACACTGACTCTCACTGGGGTACATTCCCACACACACTGACTCTCACTGGGGTACAGTCCCACACACATTGACTCTCACTGGGGTACAGTCCCACACACACTGACTCTCACTGGGGTACAGTCCCACACACACTGACACTCACTGGGGTACATTCCCACACACACTGACTCTCACTGGGATACAGTCCCACACACACTGACTCTCACTGGGGTACAGTCCCACACACACTGACTCTCACTGGGATACTGTCCCACACACAGTGACTCTCACTGGGGTATGGGTCCCATACACACTGACTCTCACTAGGGTATGGGTCCCACACACATTGACTCTCACTGGGGTACAGTCCCACACACACTGACTCTCACTGGGGTACAGTCCCACACACACTGACACTCACTGGGGTACATTCCCACACACACTGACTCTCACTGGGATACAGTCCCGCACACACTGACTCTCACTGGGGTACAGTCCCACACACACTGACTCTCACTGGGATACTGTCCCACACACACTGACTCTCACTGGGGTATGGGTCCCATACACACTGACTCTCACTGGGGTATGGGTCCCACACACACTGACTCTCACTGGGGTACAGTCCCACACACACTGACTCTCACTGGGGTCCAGTCCACTACACACACTGACTCTCACTGGGGTACAGTCCCACACACATTGACTCTCACTGGGGTACAGTCCCACACACACTGACTCTCACTGGGGTACAGACCCACACACACTGAGTCTCACTGGGGTACAGTCCCACACACACTGACTCTCACTGGGGTACAGGTCCCACACACACTGACTTTGATTGGGGTATAGTCCCACACACACTGATTCTCACTCGGGTACAGTCCCACACACACTGACTCTCACTGGGGCACTGTCCCACACACACTGACTCTCACTGGGGTACAGTCCACTAGACACACTGACTCTCACTGGGGTACAGTCCCACACACATTGACTCTCACTGGGGTACAGGCCCACACACACTGACTCTCACTGGGGTACAGTCCCACACACATTGACTCTCACTGGGGTACAGTACCACACACACTGACTCTCACTGGGGTACAGACCCACACACACTGACTCTCACTTGCTTACATTCCCACACAAACTGACTCTCACTGGTGTACTGTCCCACACACACAGGCTCGCACTGGGGTACATTCCCACACACACTGACTCTCACTGGGGTACAGTCCCACACACACTGACTCTCACTGGGGTACAGTCCTACACACACTGACTCTCACTGGGGTACTGTCCCACACACACTGACTCTCACTGGGGTCCTGTCCCACACACACACTGACTCTCACTGGGGTACAGACCCACACAGACTGACTCTCACTGTGTTACAGTCCCACACACACTGACTCTCACTGGGGTACAGACACACACACACTGACTCTCACTGGGGTAGTGTCCCACACACACTGACTCTCAATGGGGTACTGTCCCACACACACACTGACTCTCACTGGGGTACAATCCCACACACACTGACTCTCACTGGGCTACTGTCCCACACACACTGACTCTCACTGGGGTACAGTCCCACACACACACTGACTCTCACTGGGGTACTGTCCCACACACACTGACTCTCACTGGGGTACTGCCCCACACCCACTGACTCTCATTGGGGTATAGTCCCACACACACTGATTCTCACTGGGGTACAGTCCCACACACACTGACTCTCACTGGGGTATAGTCGCACACACACTGACTCTCACTGGGGTACAGTCCACTACACACACTGACTCTCACTGGGGTACAGTCCCACACACATTGACTCTCACTGGGGTACAGGCCCACACACACTGACTCTCACTGGGGTACAGTCCCACACACATTGACTCTCACTGGGGTACAGTACCACACACACTGACTCTCACTGGGGTACAGAACAACACACACTGACTCTCACTTGGGTACATTCCCACACAAACTGACTCTCACTGGGGTACTGTCCCACACACACTGACTCTCACTGGGGTACAGTCCCACACACACTGACTCTCACTGGGGTACAGTCCCACACACACTGACTCTCACTGGGGTACTGTCCCACACACACTGACTCTCACTGGGGTACTGTCCCACACACACACTGACTCTCACTGGGGTACAGACCCACACACACTGACTCTCACTGCGGTACAGTCCCACACACACTGACTCTCACTGGGGTACAGACACACACACACTGACTCTCACTGGGGTAGTGTCCCACACACACTGACTCTCAATGGGGTACTGTCCCACACACACACTGACTCTCACTGGGGTATGGGTCCCATACACACTGACTCTCACTGGGGTATGTGTCCCACACACACTGACTCTCACTGGGGTACGGTCCCACCCACACTGAGTGTCACTGGGGTACAGTCCCACACACACTGACTCTCACTGGGGTACAGGTCCCACACACACTGACTCTCATTGGGGTATAGTCACATACACACTGATTCTCACTGGGGTACAGTCCCACACACACTGACTCTCACTGGGGTAGAGTCCCACACACACTGACTCTCACTGTGGTACAATCCACTACACACACTGACTCTCACTGGGATACTGTCCCACACACACTGACTCTCACTGGGGTATGGGTCCCATACACACTGACTCTCACTGGGGTATGGGTCCCACACACATTGACTCTCACTGGGGTACGGTCCCACACACACTGAGTGTCACTGGGGTACAGTCCCACACACACTGACTCTCACTGGGGTACAGTACCACACACACTGACTCTCACTGGGGTACAGACCCACACACACTGACTCTCACTTGGGTACATTCCCACACAAACTGACTCTCACTGGGGTACTGTCCCACACACACTGACTCTCACTGGGGTACAGTCCCACACACACTGACTCTCACTGGGGTACAGTCCCACACACACTGACTCTCACTGGGGTACAGTCCCACACACACTGACTCTCACTGGGGTACTGTCCCACACACACTGACTCTCACTGGGGTACTGTCCCACACACACACTGACTCTCACTGGGGTACAGACCCACACACACTGACTCTCACTGCGGTACTGTCCCACACACACTGACTCTCAATGGGGTACTGTCCCACACACACACTGACTCTCACTGGGGTACAGTCCCACACACACTGACTCTCACTGGGGTACAGTCCCACACACACTGACTCTCACTGGTGTACTGCCCCACACCCACTGACTCTCACTGGGGTAGTTTCCCACACACACTGACTCTCATTGGGGTACGGGTCCCACACACACTGACTCTCACTGGGGTACAGTCCCACACACACTGACTCTCACTGGGGTACAGTCCCACACACACTTACTCTCACTGGGGTACAGTCCCACATACACTGACCCTCACTGGGGTACGGGTCCCACACACACTGACTCTCACTGGGGTACAGTCCCACATACACTGACTCTCACTGGGGTACAGTCCCACACAGACTGACTCTCACTGGGGTACAGTCCCACACACACTGACTCTCACTGGGGTACAGGTCCCACACACACTGACTCTCACTGGGGTACAGTCCCACACACACTGACACTCACTGGGTTACAGTCCCACACACACTGACTCTCACTGTGGTACAGTCCCACACACACTGACTCTCACTGGGGTACAGTCCACTACACACACTGACTCTCACTGGGATACAGTCCCACACACACACAGACTCTCACTGGGGTACAGTCCCACACACACTGACTCTCACTGGGGTACAGTCCCACACACATTGACTCTCACTGGGGTACAGTCCCACACACACTGACTCTCACTGGGGTACAGTCCCACACACATTGACTCTCACTGGGGTACAGACCCACACACACTGACTCTCATTGGGGTAGTGTCCCACACACACTGACTCTCACTGGGGTACTGTCGCACACACACACTGACTCTCACTGGGGTACAGTCCCACACACACTGACTCTCACTGGGGTTCTGTCCCACACACACTGACTCTCACTGGTGTACTGTCCCACACTCACTGACTCTCACTGGGGTACAGTCCCACACACACTGACTCTCACTGGGATACTGTCCCACACACACTGACTCTCACTGGGTATGGGTCCCACACAGTGACTCTCACTGGGGTACAGTCCCACACACACTGACTCTCACTGGGGTACAGTCCCACACACACTAACTCTGACTGGGATACTGTCCCACACAAACTGACTCTCACTGGGTATGGGTCCCACACACACTGACTCTCACTGGGGTATGGGGCCCACACACACTGACTCTCACTGGGTAAAGTCCCACACACACTGACTCTCACTGGGGTACAATCCCACACACACTGACTCTCACTGGGTTACAGGTCCCACACACACCGACTCTCATTGGGGTATAGTCCCACACACACTGATTCTCACTGGGGTACAGTCCCACACACACTGACTCTCACTGGGGTACAGTCCACTATACACACTGACTCTCACTGGGGTACAGTCCTACACACACACAGACTCTCACTGGGGTACAGTCACACACACACTGACTCTCACTGGGGTACAGTCCCACACACATTGACTCTCACTGGGGTACAGTCCCACACACACTGACTCTCACTGGGGTACAGTCCCACACACATTGACTCTCACTGGGGTACAGTCCCACACACACTGACTCTCACTGGGGTACTGTCCCACACAAACTGACTAACACTGGGGTACAGTCCCACACACACTGACTCTCACTGGGGTACTGTCCCACACACACACTGACTCTCACTGGGGTACAGTCCAACACACACTGACTCTCACTGGGATACAGTCCCACACACACTGACTCTCACTGGGGCACTGTCCCACACACACTGACTCTCACTGGGATACTGTCCCACACACACTGACTCTCACTGGGGTATGGGTCACACACACACTGACTCTCACTGGGGTATGGGTCCCACACACACTGACTCTCACTGGGGTACAGTCCCACACACACTGACTCTCACTGGGGTACAATCCCACACACACTGACTCTGACTGGGGTACAGGTCCCACACACACTGACTCTCATTGGGGTATAGTCCCACACACACTGATTCTCACTGGGGTACAGTCCCACACACACTGACTCTCACTGGGGTACAGTCCCACACACACTGACTCTCACTGGGGTACAGTCCACTACACACACTGACTCTCACTGGGATACAGTCCCACACACACACAGACTCTCACTGGGGTACAGTCCCACACACACTGACTCTCACTGGGGTATAGTCCCACACACATTGACTCTCACTGGGGTACAGTCCCACACACACTGACTCTCACTGGGGTACAGTCCCACACACACTGACTCTCACTGGGGTACAGTCCCACACACACTGACTCTCACTGGGGTACAGTCCCACACACACACTGACTCTCACTGGGGTACAGTCCCACACACATTGACTCTCACTGGGGTACAGTCCCACACACACTGACTCTCACTGGGGTACAGTCCCACACACACACTGACTCTTAGAGGGGTACAGACCCATACACACTGACTCTCACTGGGGTACAGTCCCACACACACTGACTCTCACTGGGGTACAGTCCCACACACACTGACTCTCACTGGGGTACAGACCCACACACACTGACTCTCACTGGGGTAGTGTCCCACACACACTGACTCTCAGTGGGGTACTGACCCACACACACACTGACTCTCACTGGGGTACAGTCCCACACACACTGACTCTCACTGGGGTACTGTCCCACACACACTGACTCTCACTGGGGTACAGTCCCACACACACACTGACTCTCACTGGGGTACAGTCCCACACACATTGACTCTCACTGGGGTACAGGCCCACACACACTGACTCTCACTGGGGTACAGTCCCACACACATTGACTCTCACTGGGGTACAGTAACACACACACTGACTCTCACTGGGGTACAGACCCACACACACTGACTCTCACTTGCTTACATTCCCACACAAACTGACTCTCACTGGTGTACTGTCCCACACACACAGGCTCGATCTGGGGTACATTCCCACACACACTGACTCTCACTGGGGTACAGTCCCACACACACTGACTCTCACTGGGGTACAGTCCTACACACACTGACTCTCACTGGGGTACTGTCCCACACACACTGACTCTCACTGGGGTCCTGTCCCACACACACACTGACTCTCACTGGGGTACAGACCCACACAGACTGACTCTCACTGTGTTACAGTCCCACACACACTGACTCTCACTGGGGTACAGACACACACACACTGACTCTCACTGGGGTAGTGTCCCACACACACTGACTCTCAATGGGGTACTGTCCCACACACACACTGACTCTCACTGGGGTACAATCCCACACACACTGACTCTCACTGGGATACTGTCCCACACACACTGACTCTCACTGGGGTACAGTCACACACACACACTGACTCTCACTGGGGTACTGTCCCACACACACTGACTCTCACTGGGGTACTGCCCCACACCCACTGACTCTCATTGGGGTATAGTCCCACACACACTGATTCTCACTGGGGTACAGTCCCACACACACTGACTCTCACTGGGGTATAGTCGCACACACACTGACTCTCACTGGGGTACAGTCCACTGCACACACTGACTCTCACTGGGGTACAGTCCCACACACATTGACTCTCACTGGGGTACAGGCCCACACACACTGACTCTCACTGGGGTACAGTCCCACACACATTGACTCTCACTGGGGTACAGTACCACACACACTGACTCTCACTGGGGTACAGACCCACACACACTGACTCTCACTTGGGTACATTCCCACACAAACTGACTCTCACTGGGGTACTGTCCCACACACACTGACTCTCACTGGGGTACAGTCCCACACATACTGACTCTCACTGGGGTACAGTCCCACACACACTGACTCTCACTGGGGTACTGTCCCACACACACTGACTCTCACTGGGGTACTGTCCCACACACACACTGACTCTCACTGGGGTACAGACCCACACACACTGACTCTCACTGCGGTACAGTCCCACACACACTGACTCTCACTGGGGTACAGACACACACACACTGACTCTCACTGGGGTAGTGTCCCACACACACTGACTCTCAATGGGGTACTGTCCCACACACACACTGACTCTCACTGGGGTACAGTCCCACACACACTGACTCTCACTGGGGTAATGTCCCACACACACTGACTCTCACTGGGGTACAGTCCCACACACACACTGACTCTATCTGGGGTACTGTCCCACACACACTGACTCTCACTGGTGTACTGCCCCACACCCACTGACTCTCACTGGGGTAGTTTCCCACACACACTGACTCTCATTGGGGTACGGGTCCCACACACACTGACTCTCACTGGGGTACAGTCCCACACACACTGACTCTCACTGGGGTACAGTCCCACACACACTTACTCTCACTGGGGTACAGTCCCACATACACTGACTCTCACTGGGGTACGGGTCCCACACACACTGACTCTCACTGGGGTACAGTCCCACATACACTGACTCTCACTGGGGTACAGTCCCACACAGACTGACTCTCACTGGGGTACAGTCCCACACACACTGACTCTCACTGGGGTACAGGTCCCACACACACTGACTCTCACTGGGGTACAGTCCCACACACACTGACACTCACTGGGTTACAGTCCCACACACACTGACTCTCACTGTGGTACAGTCCCACACACACTGACTCTCACTGGGGTACAGTCCACTACACACACTAACTCTCACTGGGATACAGTCCCACACACACACAGACTCTCACTGGGGTACAGTCCCACACACACTGACTCTCACTGGGGTACAGTCCCACACACATTGACTCTCACTGGGGTACAGTCCCACACACACTGACTCTCACTGGGGTACAGTCCCACACACATTGACTCTCACTGGGGTACAGACCCACACACACTGACTCTCATTGGGGTAGTGTCCCACACACACTGACTCTCACTGGGGTACTGTCGCACACACACACTGACTCTCACTGGGGTACAGTCCCACACACACTGACTCTCACTGGGGTTCTGTCCCACACACACTGACTCTCACTGGTGTACTGTCCCACACTCACTGACTCTCACTGGGGTACAGTCCCACACACACTGACTCTCACTGGGATACTGTCCCACACACACTGACTCTCACTGGGTATGGGTCCCACACACTGACTCTCACTGGGGTACAGTCCTACACACACTGACTCTCACTGGGGTACTGTCCCACACACACTGACTCTCACTGGGGTCCTGTCCCACACACACACTGACTCTCACTGGGGTACAGACCCACACAGACTGACTCTCACTGTGTTACAGTCCCACACACACTGACTCTCACTGGGGTACAGACACACACACACTGACTCTCACTGGGGTAGTGTCCCACACACACTGACTCTCAATGGGGTACTGTCCCACACACACACTGACTCTCACTGGGGTACAATCCCACACACACTGACTCTCACTGGGCTACTGTCCCACACACACTGACTCTCACTGGGGTACAGTCCCACACACACACTGACTCTCACTGGGGTACTGTCCCACACACACTGACTCTCACTGGGGTACTGCCCCACACCCACTGACTCTCATTGGGGTATAGTCCCACACACACTGATTCTCACTGGGGTACAGTCCCACACACACTGACTCTCACTGGGGTATAGTCGCACACACACTGACTCTCACTGGGGTACAGTCCACTACACACACTGACTCTCACTGGGGTACAGTCCCACACACATTGACTCTCACTGGGGTACAGGCCCACACACACTGACTCTCACTGGGGTACAGTCCCACACACATTGACTCTCACTGGGGTACAGTACCACACACACTGACTCTCACTGGGGTACAGAACAACACACACTGACTCTCACTTGGGTACATTCCCACACAAACTGACTCTCACTGGGGTACTGTCCCACACACACTGACTCTCACTGGGGTACAGTCCCACACACACTGACTCTCACTGGGGTACAGTCCCACACACACTGACTCTCACTGGGGTACTGTCCCACACACACTGACTCTCACTGGGGTACTGTCCCACACACACACTGACTCTCACTGGGGTACAGACCCACACACACTGACTCTCACTGCGGTACAGTCCCACACACACTGACTCTCACTGGGGTACAGACACACACACACTGACTCTCACTGGGGTAGTGTCCCACACACACTGACTCTCAATGGGGTACTGTCCCACACACACACTGACTCTCACTGGGGTATGGGTCCCATACACACTGACTCTCACTGGGGTATGTGTCCCACACACACTGACTCTCACTGGGGTACGGTCCCACCCACACTGAGTGTCACTGGGGTACAGTCCCACACACACTGACTCTCACTGGGGTACAGGTCCCACACACACTGACTCTCATTGGGGTATAGTCACATACACACTGATTCTCACTGGGGTACAGTCCCACACACACTGACTCTCACTGGGGTAGAGTCCCACACACACTGACTCTCACTGTGGTACAATCCACTACACACACTGACTCTCACTGGGATACTGTCCCACACACACTGACTCTCACTGGGGTATGGGTCCCATACACACTGACTCTCACTGGGGTATGGGTCCCACACACATTGACTCTCACTGGGGTACGGTCCCACACACACTGAGTGTCACTGGGGTACAGTCCCACACACACTGACTCTCACTGGGGTACAGTACCACACACACTGACTCTCACTGGGGTACAGACCCACACACACTGACTCTCACTTGGGTACATTCCCACACAAACTGACTCTCACTGGGGTACTGTCCCACACACACTGACTCTCACTGGGGTACAGTCCCACACACACTGACTCTCACTGGGGTACAGTCCCACACACACTGACTCTCACTGGGGTACTGTCCCACACACACTGACTCTCACTGGGGTACTGTCCCACACACACACTGACTCTCACTGGGGTACAGACCCACACACACTGACTCTCACTGCGGTACAGTCCCACACACACTGACTCTCACTGGGGTACAGACACACATACACTGACTCTCACTGGGGTAGTGTCCCACACACACTGACTCTCAATGGGGTACTGTCCCACACACACACTGACTCTCACTGGGGTACAGTCCCACACACACTGACTCTCACTGGGGTACAGTCCCACACACACTGACTCTCACTGGTGTACTGCCCCACACCCACTGACTCTCACTGGGGTAGTTTCCCACACACACTGACTCTCACTGGGGTACAGTCCCACACACACTGACTCTCACTGGGGTACGGGTCCCACACACACTGACTCTCACTGGGGTACAGTCCCACACACACTGACTCTCACTGGGGTACAGTCCCACACACACTTACTCTCACTGGGGTACAGTCCCACATACACTGACTCTCACTGGGGTACGGGTCCCACACACACTGACTCTCACTGGGGTACAGTCCCACATACACTGACTCTCACTGGGGTACAGTCCCACACAGACTGACTCTCACTGGGGTACAGTCCCACACACACTGACTCTCACTGGGGTACAGGTCCCACACACACTGACTCTCACTGGGGTACAGTCCCACACACACTGACACTCACTGGGTTACAGTCCCACACACACTGACTCTCACTGTGGTACAGTCCCACACACACTGACTCTCACTGGGGTACAGTCCACTACACACACTGACTCTCACTGGGATACAGTCCCACACACACACAGACTCTCACTGGGGTACAGTCCCACACACACTGACTCTCACTGGGGTACAGTCCCACACACATTGACTCTCACTGGGGTACAGTCCCACACACACTGACTCTCACTGGGGTACAGTCCCACACACATTGACTCTCACTGGGGTACAGACCCACACACACTGACTCTCATTGGGGTAGTGTCCCACACACACTGACTCTCACTGGGGTACTGTCGCACACACACACTGACTCTCACTGGGGTACAGTCCCACACACACTGACTCTCACTGGGGTTCTGTCCCACACACACTGACTCTCACTGGTGTACTGTCCCACACTCACTGACTCTCACTGGGGTACAGTCCCACACACACTGACTCTCACTGGGATACTGTCCCACACACACTGACTCTCACTGGGTATGGGTCCCACACAGTGACTCTCACTGGGGTACAGTCCCACACACACTGACTCTCACTGGGGTACAGTCCCACACACACTAACTCTGACTGGGATACTGTCCCACACAAACTGACTCTCACTGGGTATGGGTCCCACACACACTGACTCTCACTGGGGTATGGGGCCCACACACACTGACTCTCACTGGGTAAAGTCCCACACACACTGACTCTCACTGGGGTACAATCCCACACACACTGACTCTCACTGGGTTACAGGTCCCACACACACCGACTCTCATTGGGGTATAGTCCCACACACACTGATTCTCACTGGGGTACAGTCCCACACACACTGACTCTCACTGGGGTACAGTCCACTATACACACTGACTCTCACTGGGGTACAGTCCTACACACACACAGACTCTCACTGGGGTACAGTCACACACACACTGACTCTCACTGGGGTACAGTCCCACACACATTGACTCTCACTGGGGTACAGTCCCACACACACTGACTCTCACTGGGGTACAGTCCCACACACATTGACTCTCACTGGGGTACAGTCCCACACACACTGACTCTCACTGGGGTACAGTCCCACACACACTGACTCTCACTGGGGTACAGACCCACACACACTGACTCTCACTGGGGTATGGGTCCCACACACACTGACTCTCACTGGGGTATGGGTCCCACACACACTGACTCTCACTGGGGTACGGGTCCCACACACACTGACTCTCACTGGGGAACAGTCCCACACACACACTGACTCTCACTGGGGTACTGTCCCACACAAACTGACTAACACTGGGGTACAGTCCCACACACACTGACTCTCACTGGGGTACTGTCCCACACACACACTGACTCTCACTGGGGTACAGTCCAACACACACTGACTCTCACTGGGATACAGTCCCACACACACTGACTCTCACTGGGGCACTGTCCCACACACACTGACTCTCACTGGGATACTGTCCCACACACACTGACTCTCACTGGGGTATGGGTCACACACACACTGACTCTCACTGGGGTATGGGTCCCACACACACTGACTCTCACTGGGGTACAGTCCCACACACACTGACTCTCACTGGGGTACAATCCCACACACACTGACTCTGACTGGGGTACAGGTCCCACACACACTGACTCTCATTGGGGTATAGTCCCACACACACTGATTCTCACTGGGGTACAGTCCCACACACACTGACTCTCACTGGGGTACAGTCCCACACACACTGACTCTCACTGGGGTACAGTCCACTACACACACTGACTCTCACTGGGATACAGTCCCACACACACACAGACTCTCACTGGGGTACAGTCCCACACACACTGACTCTCACTGGGGTATAGTCCCACACACATTGACTCTCACTGGGGTACAGTCCCACACACACTGACTCTCACTGGGGTACAGTCCCACAAGCACTGACTCTCACTGGGGTACAGTCCCACACACACTGACTCTCACTGGGGTACAGTCCCACACACACACTGACTCTCACTGGGGTACAGTCCCACACACATTGACTCTCACTGGGGTACAGTCCCACACACACTGACTCTCACTGGGGTACAGTCCCACACACACACTGACTCTCAGAGGGGTACAGACCCATACACACTGACTCTCACTGGGGTACAGTCCCACACACACTGACTCTCACTGGGGTACAGTCCCACACACACTGACTCTCACTGGGGTACAGACCCACACACACTGACTCTCACTGGGGTAGTGTCCCACACACACTGACTCTCAGTGGGGTACTGACCCACACACACACTGACTCTCACTGGGGTACAGTCCCACACACACTGACTCTCACTGGGGTACTGTCCCACACACACTGACTCTCACTGGGGTACAGTCCCACACACACACTGACTCTCACTGGGGTACAGTCCCACACACATTGACTCTCACTGGGGTACAGGCCCACACACACTGACTCTCACTGGGGTACAGTCCCACACACATTGACTCTCACTGGGGTACAGTAACACACACACTGACTCTCACTGGGGTACAGACCCACACACACTGACTCTCACTTGCTTACATTCCCACACAAACTGACTCTCACTGGTGTACTGTCCCACACACACAGGCTCGATCTGGGGTACATTCCCACACACACTGACTCTCACTGGGGTACAGTCCCACACACACTGACTCTCACTGGGGTACAGTCCTACACACACTGACTCTCACTGGGGTACTGTCCCACACACACTGACTCTCACTGGGGTCCTGTCCCACACACACACTGACTCTCACTGGGGTACAGACCCACACAGACTGACTCTCACTGTGTTACAGTCCCACACACACTGACTCTCACTGGGGTACAGACACACACACACTGACTCTCACTGGGGTAGTGTCCCACACACACTGACTCTCAATGGGGTACTGTCCCACACACACACTGACTCTCACTGGGGTACAATCCCACACACACTGACTCTCACTGGGATACTGTCCCACACACACTGACTCTCACTGGGGTACAGTCCCACACACACACTGACTCTCACTGGGGTACTGTCCCACACACACTGACTCTCACTGGGGTACTGCCCCACACCCACTGACTCTCATTGGGGTATAGTCCCACACACACTGATTCTCACTGGGGTACAGTCCCACACACACTGACTCTCACTGGGGTATAGTCGCACACACACTGACTCTCACTGGGGTACAGTCCACTGCACACACTGACTCTCACTGGGGTACAGTCCCACACACATTGACTCTCACTGGGGTACAGGCCCACACACACTGACTCTCACTGGGGTACAGTCCCACACACATTGACTCTCACTGGGGTACAGTACCACACACACTGACTCTCACTGGGGTACAGACCCACACACACTGACTCTCACTTGGGTACATTCCCACACAAACTGACTCTCACTGGGGTACTGTCCCACACACACTGACTCTCACTGGGGTACAGTCCCACACATACTGACTCTCACTGGGGTACAGTCCCACACACACTGACTCTCACTGGGGTACTGTCCCACACACACTGACTCTCACTGGGGTACTGTCCCACACACACACTGACTCTCACTGGGGTACAGACCCACACACACTGACTCTCACTGCGGTACAGTCCCACACACACTGACTCTCACTGGGGTACAGACACACACACACTGACTCTCACTGGGGTAGTGTCCCACACACACTGACTCTCAATGGGGTACTGTCCCACACACACACTGACTCTCACTGGGGTACAGTCCCACACACACTGACTCTCACTGGGGTAATGTCCCACACACACTGACTCTCACTGGGGTACAGTCCCACACACACACTGACTCTATCTGGGGTACTGTCCCACACACACTGACTCTCACTGGTGTACTGCCCCACACCCACTGACTCTCACTGGGGTAGTTTCCCACACACACTGACTCTCATTGGGGTACGGGTCCCACACACACTGACTCTCACTGGGGTACAGTCCCACACACACTGACTCTCACTGGGGTACAGTCCCACACACACTTACTCTCACTGGGGTACAGTCCCACATACACTGACTCTCACTGGGGTACGGGTCCCACACACACTGACTCTCACTGGGGTACAGTCCCACATACACTGACTCTCACTGGGGTACAGTCCCACACAGACTGACTCTCACTGGGGTACAGTCCCACATACACTGACTCTCACTGGGGTACAGGTCCCACACACACTGACTCTCACTGGGGTACAGTCCCACACACACTGACACTCACTGGGTTACAGTCCCACACACACTGACTCTCACTGTGGTACAGTCCCACACACACTGACTCTCACTGGGGTACAGTCCACTACACACACTAACTCTCACTGGGATACAGTCCCACACACACACAGACTCTCACTGGGGTACAGTCCCACACACACTGACTCTCACTGGGGTACAGTCCCACACACATTGACTCTCACTGGGGTACAGTCCCACACACACTGACTCTCACTGGGGTACAGTCCCACACACATTGACTCTCACTGGGGTACAGACCCACACACACTGACTCTCATTGGGGTAGTGTCCCACACACACTGACTCTCACTGGGGTACTGTCGCACACACACACTGACTCTCACTGGGGTACAGTCCCACACACACTGACTCTCACTGGGGTTCTGTCCCACACACACTGACTCTCACTGGTGTACTGTCCCACACTCACTGACTCTCACTGGGATACTGTCCCACACACACTGACTCTCACTGGGTATGGGTCCCACACACTGACTCTCACTGGGGTACAGTCCCACACACACTGACTCTCACTGGTGTACAGTCCCACACACACTAACTCTGACTGGGATACTGTCCCACACAAACTGACTCTCACTGGGTATGGGTCCCACACACACTGACTCTCACTGGGGTATGGGTCCCACACACACTGACTCTCACTGGGTAAAGTCCCACACACACTGACTCTCACTGGGGTACAATCCCACACACACTGACTCTCACTGGGTTACAGGTCCCACACACACCGACTCTCATTGGGGTATAGTCCCACACACACTGATTCTCACTGGGGTACAGTCCCACACACACTGACTCTCACTGGGGTACAGTCCACTATACACACTGACTCTCACTGGGGTACAGTCCTACACACACACAGACTCTCACTGGGGTACAGTCACACACACACTGACTCTCACTGGGGTACAGTCCCACACACATTGACTCTCACTGGGGTACAGTCCCACACACACTGACTCTCACTGGGGTACAGTCCCACACACATTGACTCTCACTGGGGTACAGTCCCACACACACTGACTCTCACTGGGGTACAGTCCCACACACACTGACTCTCACTGGGGTACAGACCCACACACACTGACTCTCACTGGGGTATGGGTCCCACACACACTGACTCTCACTGGGGTATGGGTCCCACACACACTGACTCTCACTGGGGTACGGGTCCCACACACACTGACTCTCACTGGGGAACAGTCCCACACACACACTGACTCTCACTGGGGTACTGTCCCACACAAACTGACTAACACTGGGGTACAGTCCCACACACACTGACTCTCACTGGGGTACTGTCCCACACACACACTGTCTCTCACTGGGGTACAGTCCAACACACACTGACTCTCACTGGGATACAGTCCCACACACACTGACTCTCACTGGGGCACTGTCCCACACACACTGACTCTCACTGGGATACTGTCCCACACACACTGACTCTCACTGGGGTATGGGTCACACACACACTGACTCTCACTGGGGTATGGGTCCCACACACACTGACTCTCACTGGGGTACAGTCCCACACACACTGACTCTCACTGGGGTACAATCCCACACACACTGACTCTGACTGGGGTACAGGTCCCACACACACTGACTCTCATTGGGGTATAGTCCCACACACACTGATTCTCACTGGGGTACAGTCCCACACACACTGACTCTCACTGGGGTACAGTCCCAAACACACTGACTCTCACTGGGGTACAGTCCACTACACACACTGACTCTCACTGGGATACAGTCCCACACACACACAGACTCTCACTGGGGTACAGTCCCACACACACTGACTCTCACTGGGGTATAGTCCCACACACATTGACTCTCACTGGGGTACAGGTCCCACACACACTGACTCTCATTGGGGTATAGTCCCACACACACTGATTCTCACTGGGGTACAGTCCCACACACACTGACTCTCACTGGGGTACAGTCCCAAACACACTGACTCTCACTGGGGTTCTGTCCCACACACACTGACTCTCACTGGTGTACTGTCCCACACTCACTGACTCTCACTGGGATACTGTCCCACACACACTGACTCTCACTGGGTATGGGTCCCACACACTGACTCTCACTGGGGTACAGTCCCACACACACTGACTCTCACTGGTGTACAGTCCCACACACACTAACTCTGACTGGGATACTGTCCCACACAAACTGACTCTCACTGGGTATGGGTCCCACACACACTGACTCTCACTGGGGTATGGGTCCCACACACACTGACTCTCACTGGGTAAAGTCCCACACACACTGACTCTCACTGGGGTACAATCCCACACACACTGACTCTCACTGGGTTACAGGTCCCACACACACCGACTCTCATTGGGGTATAGTCCCACACACACTGATTCTCACTGGGGTACAGTCCCACACACACTGACTCTCACTGGGGTACAGTCCACTATACACACTGACTCTCACTGGGGTACAGTCCTACACACACACAGACTCTCACTGGGGTACAGTCACACACACACTGACTCTCACTGGGGTACAGTCCCACACACATTGACTCTCACTGGGGTACAGTCCCACACACACTGACTCTCACTGGGGTACAGTCCCACACACATTGACTCTCACTGGGGTACAGTCCCACACACACTGACTCTCACTGGGGTACAGTCCCACACACACTGACTCTCACTGGGGTACAGACCCACACACACTGACTCTCACTGGGGTATGGGTCCCACACACACTGACTCTCACTGGGGTATGGGTCCCACACACACTGACTCTCACTGGGGTACGGGTCCCACACACACTGACTCTCACTGGGGAACAGTCCCACACACACACTGACTCTCACTGGGGTACTGTCCCACACAAACTGACTAACACTGGGGTACAGTCCCACACACACTGACTCTCACTGGGGTACTGTCCCACACACACACTGTCTCTCACTGGGGTACAGTCCAACACACACTGACTCTCACTGGGATACAGTCCCACACACACTGACTCTCACTGGGGCACTGTCCCACACACACTGACTCTCACTGGGATACTGTCCCACACACACTGACTCTCACTGGGGTATGGGTCACACACACACTGACTCTCACTGGGGTATGGGTCCCACACACACTGACTCTCACTGGGGTACAGTCCCACACACACTGACTCTCACTGGGGTACAATCCCACACACACTGACTCTGACTGGGGTACAGGTCCCACACACACTGACTCTCATTGGGGTATAGTCCCACACACACTGATTCTCACTGGGGTACAGTCCCACACACACTGACTCTCACTGGGGTACAGTCCCAAACACACTGACTCTCACTGGGGTACAGTCCACTACACACACTGACTCTCACTGGGATACAGTCCCACACACACACAGACTCTCACTGGGGTACAGTCCCACACACACTGACTCTCACTGGGGTATAGTCCCACACACATTGACTCTCACTGGGGTACAGTCCCACACACACTGACTCTCACTGGGGTACAGTCCCACACACATTGACTCTCACTGGGGTACAGTCCCACACACACTGACTCTCACTGGGGTACAGTCCCACACACACACTGACTCTCACTGGGGTACAGTCCCACACACATTGACTCTCACTGGGGTACAGTCCCACACACACTGACTCTCACTGGGGTACAGTCCCACACACACACTGACTCTCAGAGGGGTACAGACCCATACACACTGACTCTCACTGGGGTACAGTCCCACACACACTGACTCTCACTGGGGTACAGTCCCACACACACTGACTCTCACTGGGGTACAGACCCACACACACTGACTCTCACTGGGGTAGTGTCCCACACACACTGACTCTCAGTGGGGTACTGACCCACACACACACTGACTCTCACTGGGGTACAGTCCCACACACACTGACTCTCACTGGGGTACTGTCCCACACACACTGACTCTCACTGGGGTACAGTCCCACACACACACTGACTCTCACTGGGGTACAGTCCCACACACACTGACTCTCACTGGGGTACAGACCCACACACACTGACTCTCACTGGGGTACAGACCCACACACACTGACTCTCACTGAGGTAGTGTCCCACACACACTGACTCTCACAGGGGTACTGGTCCCACACACACTGACTCTCACTGGGGTACGGTCCCACACACACTGAGTGTCACTGGGGTACAGTCCCACACACACTGACTCTCACTGAGGTACAGTCCCACATACACTGACTCTCACTGGGGTACGGGTTCCACACACAGTGACTCTCACTGGGGTACAGTCCCACATACACTGACTCTCACTGGGGTACAGTCCCACACACACTGACTCTCACTGGGGTACAGTCCCACACACACTGACTCTCACTGGGGTGCAGGTCCCACACACACTGACTCTCACTGGGGTACAGTCCCACACACATTGACTCTCACTGGGTTACAGTCCCACACACACTGACTCTCACTGTGGTACAGTCCCACACACACTGACTTTCACTGGGATACTGTCCCACACACACTGACTCTCACTGGGGTATGGGTCCCACACACACTGACTCTCACTGAGGTATGGGTCCCACACACACTGACTCTCACTGGGGTACAGTCCCACACACACTGACTCTCACTGGGGTACAATCCCACACACACTGAGTCTCACCGGGGTGCAGGTCCCACACACACTGACTCTCATTGGGGTATAGTCGCACACACACTGATTCTCACTGTGGTACAGTCCCACACACACTGACTCTCACTGGGGTTAGGTTCCCACACACACTGACTCTCATTGGGGTAGTGTCCCACACACACTGACTCTCACTAGGGTACTGTCGCACACACACACTGACTCTCACTGGGGTACAGTCCCACACACACTGACTCTCACTGGGGTACAGTCCCATACACACTGACTCTCACTGGGGTACAGTCCCACACACACTGACTCTCACTGGGGTACAGTACCACACACATACTGACTCTCACTGGGGTACAGTCCCACACACACTGACTCTCACTGGGGTACAGTACCCACACACACTGACTCTCACTGGGGTACTGTCCCACACTCACTGACTCTCACTGGGGTACAGTCCCACACACACTGACTCTCACTGGCATACTGTCCCACACACACTGGCTCTCACTGGGTATGGGTCCCACACACACTGACTCTCACTGGGGTACTGTCCCACACACACTGACTCTCACTGGGGTACAGTCCCACACACACTGACTCTCACTGGGGTACAGTCCCACACACACTGACTCTCACTGGGATACTGTCCCACACACACTGATTCTCACTGGGTATGGGTCCCACACACACTGACTCTCACTGGGGTATGCGTCCCACACACACTGACTCTCACTGGGGTACAGTCCCACACACACTGACTCTCACTGGGGTACAATCCCACACACACTGACTCTCACTGGGGTACAGGTCCCACACACATTGACTCTCATTGGGGTATAGTCCCACACACACTGATTCTCACTGGGGTACAGTCCCACACACACTGACTCTCACTGGGGTACAGTCCCACACACACTGACTCTCACTTGCGTACAGTCCACTATCCACACTGACTCTCACTGGGGTACAGTCCTACACACACAGAGACTCTCACTGCGGTACAGTCCCACACACACTGACTCTCACTGGGGTAAAGTCCCACACACATTGACTCTCACTGGGGTACAGTCCCACACACACTGACTCTCACTGGGGTACTGTCCCACACACACTGACTCTCACTGGGGTACATTCCCACACACACTGACTCTCACTGGGGTACAGTCCCACACACATTGACTCTCACTGGGGTACAGTCCCACACAAACTGACTCTCACTGGGGTACTGTCCCACACACACTGACTCTCACTGGGGTACATTCCCACACACACTGACTCTCACTGGGGCACAGTCCCACACACATTGTCTCTCACTGGGGTACAGTCCCACACACACTGACTCTCACTGGGGTACAGTCCCACACACACTGACTCTCACTGGGGTACATTCCCACACACACTGACTCTCACTGGGATACAGTCCCAGACACACTGACTCTCACTGGGGTACAGTCCCACACACACTGACTCTCACTGGGATACTGTCCCACACACACCGACTCTCACTGGGGTATGGGTCCCAGACACACTGACTCTCACTGGGGTATGGGTCCCACACACACTGACTCTCATTGGGGTACGGTCCCACACACACTGACTCTCACTGGGGTACAGTCCCACACACACTGACTCTCACTGGGGTACAGGTCCCATACACACTGACTCTCATTGGGGTATAGTCCCACACACACTGATTCTCACTGGGGTGCAGTCCCACACACACTGACTCTCACTGGGGTACAGTGCCACACACAATGACTCTCACTGTGGTACAGTTCACTACACACATTGACTCTCACTGGGGTACAGTCCCACACACATTGACTCTCACTGGGGTACAGTCCCACACACACTGACTCTCACTGGGGTACAGTCCCACACACATTGACTCTCACTCGGGTACAGTCCCACACACACTGTCTCTCACTGGGGTATAGTCCCACACACACTGACTCTCACTGGGGTACAGTCCCACACACACTGACTCTCACTGGGGTACAGTCCCACACACATTGACTCTCACTCGGGTACAGTCCCACACACACTGTCTCTCACTGGGGTACAGTCCCACACACACTAACTCTCACTGGGGTACAGACCCACACACACTGACTCTCACTGGGGTACAGTCCCACACACACTAACTCTCATTGAGGTACAGGTCCCACACACACTGACTCTCACTGGGGTACAGTCCCACACACACTGACTCTCACTGGGGTACAGTCCCACACACACTGACTCTCACTGGATTACAGTCCACTACACACACTGACTCTCACTGGGGTACAGTCCCACACACATTGCCTCTCACTGGGGTACAGTCCCACACACACTGACTCTCACTGGGGTACAGTCCCACACACACTGACTCTCACTGGGGTACAGACCCACACACACTGACTCTCACTGTGGTACAGTCCCACACATACTGACTCTCACTGGGGTACTGTCCCACACACACTGACTCTCACTGGGGTACATTCCCACACACACTGACTCTCACTGGGGTACAGTCCCACACACATTGACTCTCACTGCGGTACAGTCCCACACACACTGACTCTCACTGGGGTACTGTCCCACACACACTGACTCTCACTGGGGTACAGTCCCACACACACTGACTCTCACTGGGGTACAGTCCCACACACACTGACTCTCACTGGGGTACAGACCCACACACACTGACTCTCACTGGGGTAGTGTCCCACACACACTGACTCTCACTGGGGTACTGTCCCACACACACACTGACTCTCACTGGGGTACAGTCCCACACACACTGACTCTCACTGGGGTACAGTCCCACATACATACTGACTCTCACTGGGGTACAGTACCACACATACTGACTCTCACTGGGGTACTGTCCCACACCCACTGACTCTCACTGGGGTAGTGTCCCACACACACTGACTATCACTGGGGTACGGGTCCCACACACACTGACTCTCAATGGGGTACAGTCCCACAAACACTGACTCTCACTGGGGTACTGTCCCACACACAATGACTCTCACTGGGGTACAGGTCCCACACACACTGACTCTCACTGGGATACAGTCCCACACACACTGACTCTCACTGGGGTACAGTCCCACAACACTGACTCACACTGGGGTACAGTCCACTATACACACTGACTCTCACTGGGGTACAGTCCTACACACACACAGACGCTCACTGGGGTACAGTTCCACACACACTGACTCTCACTGGGGTACAGACACACACACACTGACTCTCACTGGGGTACAGTCCCACACACACTGACTCTCACTGGGGTACAGTCCCACACACACTGACTCTCACTGGGGTACAGACACACACACACTGACTCTCACTGGGGTAGTGTCCCACACACACTGACTCTCACTGGGGTACTGTCCCACACACACTGACTCTCACTGGGGTACTGTCCCACACCCACTGACTCTCACTGGGGTAGTGTCCCACACACACTGACTCTCACTGGGGTACGGGTCCCACACACACTGACTCTCACTGGGGTACAGTCCCACACACACTGACTCTCACTGGGGTACAGTCCCACACACACTTACTCTCATTGGGGTATCGTCCCACACACACTGATTCTCACTGGGGTACAGTCCCACACACACTGACTCTCACTGGGGTACAGTCCCACACACACTGACTCTCACTGGGGTACAGTCCACTATACACACTGACTCTCACTGGGGTACAGTCCTACACACACACAGACTCTCACTGGGGTACAGTCCCACACACACTGACTCTCACTGGGGTACAGTCCCACACACATTGACTCTCACTGGGGTACAGTCCCACACACACTGACTCTCACTGGGGTACAGTCCCACACACATTGACTCTCACTGGGGTACAGTCCCACACACACTGACTCTCACTGGGGTACAGTCCCACATACATACTGACTCTCACTGGGGTACAGTACCACACACACTGACTCTCACTGGGGTACTGTCCCACACCCACTGACTCTCACTGGGGTAGTGTCCCACACACACTGACTATCACTGGGGTACGGGTCCCACACACACTGACTCTCAATGGGGTACAGTCCCACAAACACTGACTCTCACTGGGGTACTGTCCCACACACAATGACTCTCACTGGGGTACAGGTTCCACACACACTGACTCTCACTGGGATACAGTCCCACACACACTGACTCTCACTGGGGTACAGTCCACTATACACACTGACTCTCACTGGGGTACAGTCCTACACACACACAGACGCTCACTGGGGTACAGTTCCACACACACTGACTCTCACTGGGGTACAGACACACACACACTGACTCTCACTGGGGTACAGTCCCACACACACTGACTCTCACTGGGGTACAGTCCCACACACACTGACTCTCACTGGGGTACAGACACACACACACTGACTCTCACTGGGGTAGTGTCCCACACACACTGACTCTCACTGGGGTACTGACCCACACACACTGACTCTCACTGGGGTACTGTCCCACACCCACTGACTCTCACTGGGGTAGTGTCCCACACACACTGACTCTCACTGGGGTACGGGTCCCACACACACTGACTCTCACTGGGGTACAGTCCCACACACACTGACTCTCACTGGGGTACAGTCCCACACACACTTACTCTCATTGGGGTATCGTCCCACACACACTGATTCTCACTGGGGTACAGTCCCACACACACTGACTCTCACTGGGTTACAGTCCCACACACACTGACTCTCACTGGGGTACAGTCCACTATACACACTGACTCTCACTGGGGTACAGTCCTACACACACACAGACTCTCACTGGGGTACAGTCCCACACACACTGACTCTCACTGGGGTACAGTCCCACACACATTGACTCTCACTGGGGTACAGTCCCACACACACTGACTCTCACTGGGGTACAGTCCCACACACATTGACTCTCACTGGGGTACAGTCCCACACACACTGACTCTCACTGGGGTACTGTCCCACACACACTGACTCTCACTGGGGTACATTCTCACACACACTGACTCTCACTGGGGTACAGTCCCACACACATTGACTCTCACTGGGGTACAGTCCCACACAAACTGACTCTCACTGGGGTACTGTCTCACACACACTGACTCTCACTGGGGTACATTCCCACACACACTGACTCTCACTGGGGTACAGTCCTACACACATTGTCTCTCACTGGGGTACAGTCCCACACACACTGACTCTCACTGGGTTATCGTCCCACACACACTGATTCTCACTGGGGTACAGTCCCACACACACTGATTCTCACTGGGGTACATTCCTACACACACTGACTCTCACTGGGATACTGTCCCACACACACTGACTCTCACTGGGGTACAGTCCCACACACACTGACTCTCACTGGGGTACAGGTCCCACACACACTGACTCTCATTGGGGTATAGTCCCACACACACTGATTCTCACTGGGGTGCAGTCCCACACACACTGACTCTCACTGGGTTACAGTGCCACACACAATGACTCTCACTGTGGTACAGTTCACGACACACATTGACTCTCACTGGGGTACAGTCCCACACACACTGACTCTCACTGGGGTACAGTCCCACACACATTGACTCTCACTCGGGTACAGTCCCACACACACTGTCTCTCACTGGGGTACAGTCCCACACACACTAACTCTCACTGGGGTACAGACCCACACACACTGACTCTCACTGGGGTACAGTCCCACACACACTGACTCTCACTGGGGTACAGACCCACACACACTGACTTTCACTGGGGTACAATCCCACACACACTGACTCTCACTGGGGTACAGTCCCACACACACTGACTCTCACTGGGGTACAGTCCCACACACATTGACTCTCACTGCGGTACAGTCCCACACACACTGACTCTCACTGGGGTACTGTCCCACACACACTGACTCTCACTGGGGTACAGTCCCACACACACTGACTCTCACTGGGGTACAGTCCCACACACACTGACTCTCACTGGGGTACAGACCCACACACACTGACTCTCACTGGGGTAGTGTCCCACACACACTGACTCTCACTGAGGTACTGTCCCACACACACACTGACTCTCACTGGGGTACAGTCCCACACACACTGACTCTCACTGGGGTACTGTCCCACACACACTGACTCTCACTGGGGTACAGTCCCACATGCATACTGACTCTCACTGGGGTACAGTACCACACACACTGACTCTCACTGGGGTACTGTCCCACACCCACTGACTCTCACTGGGGTAGTGTCCCACACACACTGACTATCACTGGGGTATGGGTCCCACACACACTGACTCTCAATGGGGTACAGTCCCACAAACACTGACTCTCACTGGGGTACTGTCCCACACACAATGACTCTCACTGGGGTACAATCCCACACACACTGACTCTCACTGTGGTACAGGTCCCACACACACTGACTCTCATTGGGGTATAGTCGCACACACACTGATTCTCACTGTGGTACAGTCCCACACACACTGACTCTCACTGGGGTTAGGTTCCCACACACACTGACTCTCATTGGGGTAGTGTCCCACACACACTGACTCTCACTAGGGTACTGTCGCACACACACACTGACTCTCACTGGGGTACAGTCCCACACACACTGACTCTCACTGGGGTACAGTCCCATACACACTGACTCTCACTGGGGTACAGTCCCATACACATACTGACTCTCACTGGGGTACAGTCCCACACACACTGACTCTCACTGGGGTACAGTCCCATACACATACTGACTCTCACTGGGGTACAGTCCCACACACACTGACTCTCACTGGGGTACTGTCCCACACACACTGACTCTCACTGGGGTACTGTCCCACACTCACTGACTCTCACTGGGGTACAGTCCCACACACACTGACTCTCACTGGGATGCTGTCCCACACACACTGACTCTCACTGGGTATGGGTCCCACACACACTGACTCTCACTGGGGTACTGTCCCACACACACTGACTCTCACAGGGGTACAGTCCCATACACATACTGACTCTCACTGGGGTACAGTCCCACACACACTGACTCTCACTGGGGTACTCTCCCACACACACTGACTCTCACTGGGGTACTGTCCCACACTCACTGACTCTCACTGGGGTACAGTCCCACACACACTGACTCTCACTGGGGTACATTCCCACACACACTGACTCTCACTGGGATACTGTCCCACACACACTGACTCTCACTGGGTATGGGTCCCACACACACTGACTCTCACTGGGGTATGGGTCCCACACACACTGACTCTCACTGGGGTACAGTCCCACACACACTGACTCTCACTGGGGTACAATCCCTCACACACTGACTCTCACTGGGGTACAGGTCCCACACACACTGACTCTCATTGGGGTATCGTCCCACACACACTGATTCTCACTGGGGTACAGTCCCACACACACTGACTCTCACTGGGGTACAGTCCCACACACACTGACTCTCACTGGGGTACAGTCCACTATACACACTGACTCTCACTGGGGTACAGTCCTACACACACACAGACTCTCACTGGGGTACAGTCCCACACACACTGACTCTCACTGGGGTACAGTCCCACACACATTGACTCTCACTGGGGTACAGTCCCACACACACTGACTCTCACTGGGGTACAGTCCCACACACATTGACTCTCACTGGGGTACAGTCCCACACACACTGACTCTCACTGGGGTACTGTCCCACACACACTGACTCTCACTGGGGTACATTCCCACACACACTGACTCTCACTGGGGTACAGTCCCACACACATTGACTCTCAATGGGGTACTGTCCCACACACACTGACTCTCACTGGGGTACATTCCCACACACACTGACTCTCACTGGGGTACAGTCCCACACACATTGTCTCACACTGAGGTACAGTCCCACACACACTGACTCTCACTGGGGTACAGTCCCACACACACTGACTCTCATTGGGGTACATTCCCACACACACTGACTCTCACTGGGATACAGTCCCAGACACACTGACTCTCACTGGGGTACAGTCCCACACACACTGACTCTCACTGGGATACTGTCCCACACACACTGACTCTCACTGGGGTATGGGTCCCACACACACTGACTCTCACTGGGGTACGGTCCCACACACACTGACTCTCACTGGGGTACTGTCCCACACACACACTGACTCTCACTGGGGTACAGTCCCACACACACTGACTCTCACTGGGGTACTGTCCCACACACACTGACTCTCACTGGGGTACAGTCCCTCATGCATACTGACTCTCACTGGGGTACAATACCACACACACTGACTCTCACTGGGGTACTGTCCCACACCCACTGACTCTCACTGGGGTAGTGTCCCACACACACTGACTATCACTGGGGTACGGGTCGCACACACACTGACTCTCAATGGGGTACAGTCCCACAAACACTGACTCTCACTGGGGTACTGTCCCACACACAATGACTCTCACTGGGTTACAGGTCCCACACACACTGACTCTCACTGGGATACAGTCCCACACACACTGACTCTCACTGGGATACAGTCCCACACACACTGACTCACACTGGGGTACAGTCCACTATACACACTGACTCTCACTGGGGTACAGTCCCACACACACTGACTCTCACTGGGGTACAGGTCCCACACACACTGACTCTCACTGGGGTACAGTCCCACACACATTGACTCTCACTGGGTTACAGTCCCACACACACTGACTCTCACTGTGGTACAGTCCCACACACACTGACTCTCACTGGGATACTGTCCCACACACACTGACTCTCACTGGGGTATGGGTACCACACACACTGACTCTCACTGGGGTATGGGTCCCACACACACTGACTCTCACTGGGGTACAGTCCCACACACACTGACTCTCACTGGGGTACAATCCCACACAAACTGACTCTCACTGTGGTACAGGTCCCACACACACTGACTCTCATTGGGGTATAGTCGCACACACACTGATTCTCACTGTGGTACAGTCCCACACACACTGACTCTCACTGGGGTTAGGTTCCCACACACACTGACTCTCATTGGGGTAGTGTCCCACACACACTGACTCTCACCAGGGTACTGTCGCACACACACACTGACTCTCACTGGGGTACAGTCCCACACACACTGACTCTCACTGGGGTACAGTCCCATACACATACTGACTCTCACTGGGGTACAGTCCCACACACACTGACTCTCACTGGGGTACTGTCCCACACACACTGACTCTCACTGGGGTACTGTCCCACACTCACTGACTCTCACTGGGGTACAGTCCCACACACACTGACTCTCACTGGGATGCTGTCCCACACACACTGACTCTCACTGGGTATGGGTCCCACACACACTGACTCTCACTGGGGTACTGTCCCACACACACTGACTCTCACTGGGGTACAGTCCCATACACATACTGACTCTCACTGGGGTACAGTCCCACACACACTGACTCTCACTGGGGTACTGTCCCACACACACTGACTCTCACTGGGGTACTGTCCCACACTCACTGACACTCACTGGGGTACAGTCCCACACACACTGACTCTCACTGGGGTACAGTCCCACACACACTGACTCTCACTGGGATACTGTCCCACACACACTGACTCTCACTGGGTATGGGTCCCACACACACTGACTCTCACTGGGGTATGGGTCCCACACACACTGACTCTCACTGGGGTACAGTCCCACACACACTGACTCTCACTGGGGTACAATCCCTCACACACTGACTCTCACTGGGGTACAGGTCCCACACACACTGACTCTCATTGGGGTATCGTCCCACACACACTGATTCTCACTGGGGTACAGTCCCACACACACTGACTCTCACTGGGGTACAGTCCCACACACACTGACTCTCACTGGGGTACAGTCCACTATACACACTGACTCTCACTGGGGTACAGTCCTACACACACACAGACTCTCACTGGGGTACAGTCCCACACACACTGACTCTCACTGGGGTACAGTCCCACACACACTGACTCTCACTGGGGTACAGTCCCACACACATTGACTCTCACTGGGGTACAGTCCCACACACACTGACTCTCACTGGGGTACTGTCCCACACACACTGACTCTCACTGGGGTACATTCCCACACACACTGACTCTCACTGGGGTACAGTCCCACACACATTGACTCTCAATGGGGTACTGTCCCACACACACTGACTCTCACTGGGGTACATTCCCACACACACTGACTCTCACTGGGGTACAGTCCCACACACATTGTCTCTCACTGGGGTACAGTCCCACACACACTGACTCTCACTGGGGTACAGTCCCACACACACTGACTCTCATTGGGGTTGATTCCCACACACACTGACTCTCACTGGGATACAGTCCCAGACACACTGACTCTCACTGGGGTACAGTCCCACACACACTGACTCTCACTGGGATACTGTCCCACACACACTGACTCTCACTGGGTTATGGGTCCCACACACACTGACTCTCACTGGGGTATGGGTCCCACACACACTGACTCTCACGGGGGTACGGTCCCACACACACTGACTCTCACTGGGGTACAGTCCCACACACACTGACTCTCACTGGGGTACAGTCCGACACACATTGACTCTCACTCGGGTACAGTCCCACACACACTGTCTCTCACTGGGGTACAGTCCCACACACACTAACTCTCACTGGGGTACAGACCCACACACACTGACTCTCACTGGGGTACAGTCCCACACACACTAACTCTCATTGGGGTACAGGTCCCACACACACTGACTCTCATTGGGGTATAGTCCCACACACACTGATTCTCACTGGGGTACAGTCCCACACACACTGACTCTCACTGGGGTACAGTCCCACACACATTGACTCTCACTGGGGTACAGTCCCACACGCATTGCCTCTCACTGGGGTACAGTCCCACACACACTGACTCTCACTGGGGTACAGTCCCACATACACTGACTCTCACTGGAGTACAGACCCACACACACTGACTCTCACTGGGGTACATTCCCACACACACTGACTCTCACTGGGGTACAGTCCCACACACATTGACTCTCACTGCGGTACAGTCCCACACACACTGACTCTCACTGGGGTACTGTCCCACACACATTGACTCTCACTGGGGTACTGTCCCATACACACTGACTCTCACTGGGGTACAGTCCCATACACATACTGACTCTCACTGGGGTACAGTCCCACACACACTGACTCTCACTGGGGTACAGTCCCATACACATACTGACTCTCACTGGGGTACAGTCCCACACACACTGACTCTCACTGGGGTACTGTCCCACACACACTGACTCTCACTGGGGTACTGTCCCACACTCACTGACTCTCACTGGGGTACAGTCCCACACACACTGACTCTCACTGGGATGCTGTCCCACACACACTGACTCTCACTGGGTATGGGTCCCACACACACTGACTCTCACTGGGGTACTGTCCCACACACACTGACTCTCACAGGGGTACAGTCCCATACACATACTGACTCTCACTGGGGTACAGTCCCACACACACTGACTCTCACTGGGGTACTCTCCCACACACACTGACTCTCACTGGGGTACTGTCCCACACTCACTGACTCTCACTGGGGTACAGTCCCACACACACTGACTCTCACTGGGGTACAGTCCCACACACACTGACTCTCACTGGGATACTGTCCCACACACACTGACTCTCACTGGGTATGGGTCCCACACACACTGACTCTCACTGGGGTATGGGTCCCACACACACTGACTCTCACTGGGGTACAGTCCCACACACACTGACTCTCACTGGGGTACAATCCCTCACACACTGACTCTCACTGGGGTACAGGTCCCACACACACTGACTCTCATTGGGGTATCGTCCCACACACACTGATTCTCACTGGGGTACAGTCCCACACACACTGACTCTCACTGGGGTACAGTCCCACACACACTGACTCTCACTGGGGTACAGTCCACTATACACACTGACTCTCACTGGGGTACAGTCCTACACACACACAGACTCTCACTGGGGTACAGTCCCACACACACTGACTCTCACTGGGGTACAGTCCCACACACATTGACTCTCACTGGGGTACAGTCCCACACACACTGACTCTCACTGGGGTACAGTCCCACACACATTGACTCTCACTGGGGTACAGTCCCACACACACTGACTCTCACTGGGGTACTGTCCCACACACACTGACTCTCACTGGGGTACATTCCCACACACACTGACTCTCACTGGGGTACAGTCCCACACACATTGACTCTCAATGGGGTACTGTCCCACACACACTGACTCTCACTGGGGTACATTCCCACACACACTGACTCTCACTGGGGTACAGTCCCACACACATTGTCTCACACTGAGGTACAGTCCCACACACACTGACTCTCACTGGGGTACAGTCCCACACACACTGACTCTCATTGGGGTACATTCCCACACACACTGACTCTCACTGGGATACAGTCCCAGACACACTGACTCTCACTGGGGTACAGTCCCACACACACTGACTCTCACTGGGATACTGTCCCACACACACTGACTCTCACTGGGGTATGGGTCCCACACACACTGACTCTCACTGGGGTACGGTCCCACACACACTGACTCTCACTGGGGTACTGTCCCACACACACACTGACTCTCACTGGGGTACAGTCCCACACACACTGACTCTCACTGGGGTACTGTCCCACACACACTGACTCTCACTGGGGTACAGTCCCTCATGCATACTGACTCTCACTGGGGTACAATACCACACACACTGACTCTCACTGGGGTACTGTCCCACACCCACTGACTCTCACTGGGGTAGTGTCCCACACACACTGACTATCACTGGGGTACGGGTCGCACACACACTGACTCTCAATGGGGTACAGTCCCACAAACACTGACTCTCACTGGGGTACTGTCCCACACACAATGACTCTCACTGGGGTACAGGTCCCACACACACTGACTCTCACTGGGATACAGTCCCACACACACTGACTCTCACTGGGATACAGTCCCACACACACTGACTCACACTGGGGTACAGTCCACTATACACACTGACTCTCACTGGGGTACAGTCCCACACACACTGACTCTCACTGGGGTACAGGTCCCACACACACTGACTCTCACTGGGGTACAGTCCCACACACATTGACTCTCACTGGGTTACAGTCCCACACACACTGACTCTCACTGTGGTACAGTCCCACACACACTGACTCTCACTGGGATACTGTCCCACACACACTGACTCTCACTGGGGTATGGGTACCACACACACTGACTCTCACTGGGGTATGGGTCCCACACACACTGACTCTCACTGGGGTACAGTCCCACACACACTGACTCTCACTGGGGTACAATCCCACACAAACTGACTCTCACTGTGGTACAGGTCCCACACACACTGACTCTCATTGGGGTATAGTCGCACACACACTGATTCTCACTGTGGTACAGTCCCACACACACTGACTCTCACTGGGGTTAGGTTCCCACACACACTGACTCTCATTGGGGTAGTGTCCCACACACACTGACTCTCACCAGGGTACTGTCGCACACACACACTGACTCTCACTGGGGTACAGTCCCACACACACTGACTCTCACTGGGGTACAGTCCCATACACATACTGACTCTCACTGGGGTACAGTCCCACACACACTGACTCTCACTGGGGTACTGTCCCACACACACTGACTCTCACTGGGGTACTGTCCCACACTCACTGACTCTCACTGGGGTACAGTCCCACACACACTGACTCTCACTGGGATGCTGTCCCACACACACTGACTCTCACTGGGTATGGGTCCCACACACACTGACTCTCACTGGGGTACTGTCCCACACACACTGACTCTCACTGGGGTACAGTCCCATACACATACTGACTCTCACTGGGGTACAGTCCCACACACACTGACTCTCACTGGGGTACTGTCCCACACACACTGACTCTCACTGGGGTACTGTCCCACACTCACTGACACTCACTGGGGTACAGTCCCACACACACTGACTCTCACTGGGGTACAGTCCCACACACACTGACTCTCACTGGGATACTGTCCCACACACACTGACTCTCACTGGGTATGGGTCCCACACACACTGACTCTCACTGGGGTATGGGTCCCACACACACTGACTCTCACTGGGGTACAGTCCCACACACACTGACTCGCACTGGGGTACAATCCCTCACACACTGACTCTCACTGGGGTACAGGTCCCACACACACTGACTCTCATTGGGGTATCGTCCCACACACACTGATTCTCACTGGGGTACAGTCCCACACACACTGACTCTCACTGGGGTACAGTCCCACACACACTGACTCTCACTGGGGTACAGTCCACTATACACACTGACTCTCACTGGGGTACAGTCCTACACACACACAGACTCTCACTGGGGTACAGTCCCACACACACTGACTCTCACTGGGGTACAGTCCCACACACATTGACTCTCACTGGGGTACAGTCCCACACACACTGACTCTCACTGGGGTACAGTCCCACACACATTGACTCTCACTGGGGTACAGTCCCACACACACTGACTCTCACTGGGGTACTGTCCCACACACACTGACTCTCACTGGGGTACATTCCCACACACACTGACTCTCACTGGGGTACAGTCCCACACACATTGACTCTCAATGGGGTACTGTCCCACACACACTGACTCTCACTGGGGTACATTCCCACACACACTGACTCTCACTGGGGTACAGTCCCACACACATTGTCTCTCACTGGGGTACAGTCCCACACACACTGACTCTCACTGGGGTACAGTCCCACACACACTGACTCTCATTGGGGTTGATTCCCACACACACTGACTCTCACTGGGATACAGTCCCAGACACACTGACTCTCACTGGGGTACAGTCCCACACACACTGACTCTCACTGGGATACTGTCCCACACACACTGACTCTCACTGGGTTATGGGTCCCACACACACTGACTCTCACTGGGGTATGGGTCCCACACACACTGACTCTCACGTGGGTACGGTCCCACACACACTGACTCTCACTGGGGTACAGTCCCACACACACTGACTCTCACTGGGGTACAGTCCGACACACATTGACTCTCACTCGGGTACAGTCCCACACACACTGTCTCTCACTGGGGTACAGTCCCACACACACTAACTCTCACTGGGGTACAGACCCACACACACTGACTCTCACTGGGGTACAGTCCCACACACACTAACTCTCATTGGGGTACAGGTCCCACACACACTGACTCTCATTGGGGTATAGTCCCACACACACTGATTCTCACTGGGGTACAGTCCCACACACACTGACTCTCACTGGGGTACAGTCCCACACACATTGACTCTCACTGGGGTACAGTCCCACACGCATTGCCTCTCACTGGGGTACAGTCCCACACACACTGACTCTCACTGGGGTACAGTCCCACATACACTGACTCTCACTGGAGTACAGACCCACACACACTGACTCTCACTGGGGTACATTCCCACACACACTGACTCTCACTGGGGTACAGTCCCACACACATTGACTCTCACTGCGGTACAGTCCCACACACACTGACTCTCACTGGGGTACTGTCCCACACACATTGACTCTCACTGGGGTACTGTCCCACACACACACTGACTCTCACTGGGGTACAGACCCACACACACTGACTCTCACTGGGGTACAGACCCACACACACTGACTCTCACTGGGGTACAGTCCCACACACACTGACTCTCACTGGGGTACTGTCAACACACACACTGACTCTCACTGGGGTACAGTCCCACACACACTGACTCTCACTGGGGTACAGTCCCACACACGCTGACTCTCACTGGGGTACTGTCCCACACACACTGACTCTCACTGGGGTACAGTCCCACACACACTGACTATCACTGGGGTACAGTCCCACACACACTGACTCTCATGGGGTACAGACCCACACACACTGACTCTCACTGGGGTAGTGTCCCACACACACTGACTCTCACTGGGGTACTGTCCCACACACACACTGACTCTCACTGGGGTACAGTCCCACACACACTGACTCTCACTGGGGTACTGTCCCACACACACTGACTCTCACTGGGGTACTGTCCCACACACACACTGACTCTCACTGGGGTACAGACCCACACACACTGACTCTCACTGGGGTACAGACCCACACACACTGACTCTCACTGGGGTACAGTCCCACACACACTGACTCTCACTGGGGTACGGGTAACACACACACTGACTCTCACTGGGGTACAGTCGCACACACACTGACTCTCACTGGGGTACAGGCCCACACACACTGACTCTCACTGGGGTACTGTCCCACACACACACTGACTCTCACTGGGGTACAGACCCACACACACTGACTCTCACTGGGGTAGTGTCCCACACACACTGACTCTCACTGGGGTACTGTCCCACACACACACTGACTCTCACTGGGGTACAGTCCCACACACACTGACTCTCACTGGGGTACTGTCCCACACACACTGACTCTCACTGGGGTACAGTCCCACATACATACTGACTCTCACTGGGGTACAGTACCACACACACTGACTCTCACTGGGGTACTGTCCCACACCCACTGACTCTCACTGGGGTAGTGTCCCACACACACTGACTATCACTGGGGTACGGGTCCCACACACACTGACTCTCAATGGGGTACAGTCCCACAAACACTGACTCTCACTGGGGTACTGTCCCACACACAATGACTCTCACTGGGGTACAGGTCCCACACACACTGACTCTCACTGGGGTACAGTCCCACACACACTGACTCTCACTGGGGTACAGTCCCACACACACTGACTCACACTGGGGTACAGTCCACTATACACACTGACTCTCACTGGGGTACAGTCCCACACACATTGACTCTCACTGGGGTACAGTCCCACACACACTGACTCTCACTGGGGTACAGTCCCACACACACTGACTCTCACTGGGGTACATTCCCACACACACTGACTCTCACTGGGATACAGTCCCACACACACTGACTCTCACTGGGGTCCAGTCCCACACACACTGACTCTCACTGGGGTACTGTCCCACACCCACTGACTCTCACTGGGGTAGTGTCCCACACACACTGACTATCACTGGGGTACGGGTCCCACACACACTGACTCTCAATGGGGTACAGACCCACACACACTGACTCTCACTGGGGTACAGTCCCACACACACTGACTCTCACTGGGGTACGGGTAACACACACACTGACTCTCACTGGGGTACAGTCGCACACACACTGACTCTCACTGGGGTACAGGCCCACACACACTGACTCTCACTGGGGTACTGTCCCACACACACACTGACTCTCACTGGGGTACAGACCCACACACACTGACTCTCACTGGGGTAGTGTCCCACACACACTGACTCTCACTGGGGTACTGTCCCACACACACACTGACTCTCACTGGGGTACAGTCCCACACACACTGACTCTCACTGGGGTACTGTCCCACACACACTGACTCTCACTGGGGTACAGTCCCACATACATACTGACTCTCACTGGGGTACAGTACCACACACACTGACTCTCACTGGGGTACTGTCCCACACCCACTGACTCTCACTGGGGTAGTGTCCCACACACACTGACTATCACTGGGGTACGGGTCCCACACACACTGACTCTCAATGGGGTACAGTCCCACAAACACTGACTCTCACTGGGGTACTGTCCCACACACAATGACTCTCACTGGGGTACAGGTCCCACACACACTGACTCTCACTGGGGTACAGTCCCACACACACTGACTCTCACTGGGGTACAGTCCCACACACACTGACTCACACTGGGGTACAGTCCACTATACACACTGACTCTCACTGGGGTACAGTCCCACACACATTGACTCTCACTGGGGTACAGTCCCACACACACTGACTCTCACTGGGGTACAGTCCCACACACACTGACTCTCACTGGGGTACATTCCCACACACACTGACTCTCACTGGGGTACAGTCCCACATACATACTGACTCTCAGTGGGGTACAGTACCACACACACTGACTCTCACTGGGGTACTGTCCCACACCCACTGACTCTCACTGGGGTAGTGTCCCACACACACTGACTATCACTGGGGTACGGGTCCCACACACACTGACTCTCAATGGGGTACAGACCCACACACACTGACTCTCACTGGGGTACAGTCCCACACACACTGACTCTCACTGGGGTACGGGTAACACACACACTGACTCTCACTGGGGTACAGTCGCACACACACTGACTCTCACTGGGGTACAGGCCCACACACACTGACTCTCACTGGGGTACGGTCCCACACACACACTGACTCTCACTGGGGTACAGACCCACACACACTGACTCTCACTGGGGTAGTGTCCCACACACACTGACTCTCACTGGGGTACTGTCCCACACACACACTGACTCTCACTGGGGTACAGTCCCACACACACTGACTCTCACTGGGGTACTGTCCCACACACACTGACTCTCACTGGGGTACAGTCCCACATACATACTGACTCTCACTGGGGTACAGTACCACACACACTGACTCTCACTGGGGTACTGTCCCACACCCACTGACTCTCACTGGGGTAGTGTCCCACACACACTGACTATCACTGGGGTACGGGTCCCACACACACTGACTCTCAATGGGGTACAGTCCCACAAACACTGACTCTCACTGGGGTACTGTCCCACACACAATGACTCTCACTGGGGTACAGGTCCCACACACACTGACTCTCACTGGGGTACAGTCCCACACACACTGACTCTCACTGGGGTACAGTCCCACACACACTGACTCACACTGGGGTACAGTCCACTATACACACTGACTCTCACTGGGGTACAGTCCCACACACATTGACTCTCACTGGGGTACAGTCCCACACACACTGACTCTCACTGGGGTACAGTCCCACACACACTGACTCTCACTGGGGTACATTCCCACACACACTGACTCTCACTGGGATACAGTCCCACACACACTGACTCTCACTGGGGTCCAGTCCCACACACACTGACTCTCACTGGGATACTGTCCCACACACACTGACTCTCACTGGGGTATGGGTCCCACACACACTGACTCTCACTGGGGTACTGTCCCACACACACTGACTCTCACTGGGGTACAGGTCCCACACACACTGACTCTCACTGGGGTACAGTCCCACACACACTGACTCTCACTGTGTTACAGTCCCACACACACTGACTCTCACTGTCGTACAGTTCCACACAAACTGACTCTCACTTGGATACTGTCCCACACACACTGACTCTCACTGGGGTATGGGTCCCACACACACTGACTCTCACTGGGGTATGGGTCCCACACACACTGACTCTCACTGGGGTACAGTCCCACACACACTGACTCTCACTGGGGTACAGTCCCACACACACTGACTCTCACTGGGGTACAGTCCCACACACACTGACTCTCACTGGGATACTGTCCCACACACACTGAATCTCACTGGGTCTGGGTCCCACACACACTGACTCTCACTGGGGTATGGGTCCCACACACACTGACTCTCACTGGGGTACATTCCCACACACACTGACTCTCACTGGGGTACAGTCCCACACACATTGTCTCACACTGAGGTACAGTCCCACACACACTGACTCTCACTGGGGTACAGTCCCACACACACTGACTCTCATTGGGGTACATTCCCACACACACTGACTCTCACTGGGATACAGTCCCAGACACACTGACTCTCACTGGGGTACAGTCCCACACACACTGACTCTCACTGGGATACTGTCCCACACACACTGACTCTCACTGGGGTATGGGTCCCACACACACTGACTCTCACTGGGGTATGGGTCCCACACACACTGACTCTCACTGGGGTACGGTCCCACACACACTGACTCTCACTGGGGTACTGTCCCACACACACACTGACTCTCACTGGGGTACAGTCCCACACACACTGACTCTCACTGGGGTACTGTCCCACACACACTGACTCTCACTGGGGTACAGTCCCTCATGCATACTGACTCTCACTGGGGTACAATACCACACACACTGACTCTCACTGGGGTACTGTCCCACACCCACTGACTCTCACTGGGGTAGTGTCCCACACACACTGACTATCACTGGGGTACGGGTCGCACACACACTGACTCTCAATGGGGTACAGTCCCACAAACACTGACTCTCACTGGGGTACTGTCCCACACACAATGACTCTCACTGGGGTACAGGTCCCACACACACTGACTCTCACTGGGATACAGTCCCACACACACTGACTCTCACTGGGGTACAGTCCCACACACACTGACTCACACTGGGGTACAGTCCACTATACACACTGACTCTCACTGGGGTACAGTCCCACACACACTGACTCTCACTGGGGTACAGGTCCCACACACACTGACTCTCACTGGGGTACAGTCCCACACACATTGACTCTCACTGGGTTACAGTCCCACACACACTGACTCTCACTGTGGTACAGTCCCACACACACTGACTCTCACTGGGATACTGTCCCACACACACTGACTCTCACTGGGGTATGGGTACCACACACACTGACTCTCACTGGGGTATGGGTCCCACACACACTGACTCTCACTGGGGTACAGTCCCACACACACTGACTCTCACTGGGGTACAATCCCACACAAACTGACTCTCACTGTGGTACAGGTCCCACACACACTGACTCTCATTGGGGTATAGTCGCACACACACTGATTCTCACTGTGGTACAGTCCCACACACACTGACTCTCACTGGGGTTAGGTTCCCACACACACTGACTCTCATTGGGGTAGTGTCCCACACACACTGACTCTCACCAGGGTACTGTCGCACACACACACTGACTCTCACTGGGGTACAGTCCCACACACACTGACTCTCACTGGGGTACAGTCCCATACACATACTGACTCTCACTGGGGTACAGTCCCACACACACTGACTCTCACTGGGGTACTGTCCCACACACACTGACTCTCACTGGGGTACTGTCCCACACTCACTGACTCTCACTGGGGTACAGTCCCACACACACTGACTCTCACTGGGATGCTGTCCCACACACACTGACTCTCACTGGGTATGGGTCCCACACACACTGACTCTCACTGGGGTACTGTCCCACACACACTGACTCTCACTGGGGTACAGTCCCATACACATACTGACTCTCACTGGGGTACAGTCCCACACACACTGACTCTCACTGGGGTACTGTCCCACACACACTGACTCTCACTGGGGTACTGTCCCACACTCACTGACTCTCACTGGGGTACAGTCCCACACACACTGACTCTCACTGGGGTACAGTCCCACACACACTGACTCTCACTGGGATACTGTCCCACACACACTGACTCTCACTGGGTATGGGTCCCACACACACTGACTCTCACTGGGGTATGGGTCCCACACACACTGACTCTCACTGGGGTACAGTCCCACACACACTGACTCTCACTGGGGTACAATCCCTCACACACTGACTCTCACTGGGGTACAGGTCCCACACACACTGACTCTCATTGGGGTATCGTCCCACACACACTGATTCTCACTGGGGTACAGTCCCACACACACTGACTCTCACTGGGGTACAGTCCCACACACACTGACTCTCACTGGGGTACAGTCCACTATACACACTGACTCTCACTGGGGTACAGTCCTACACACACACAGACTCTCACTGGGGTACAGTCCCACACACACTGACTCTCACTGGGGTACAGTCCCACACACATTGACTCTCACTGGGGTACAGTCCCACACACACTGACTCTCACTGGGGTACAGTCCCACACACATTGACTCTCACTGGGGTACAGTCCCACACACACTGACTCTCACTGGGGTACTGTCCCACACACACTGACTCTCACTGGGGTACATTCCCACACACACTGACTCTCACTGGGGTACAGTCCCACACACATTGACTCTCAATGGGGTACTGTCCCACACACACTGACTCTCACTGGGGTACATTCCCACACACACTGACTCTCACTGGGGTACAGTCCCACACACATTGTCTCTCACTGGGGTACAGTCCCACACACACTGACTCTCACTGGGGTACAGTCCCACACACACTGACTCTCATTGGGGTTGATTCCCACACACACTGACTCTCACTGGGATACAGTCCCAGACACACTGACTCTCACTGGGGTACAGTCCCACACACACTGACTCTCACTGGGATACTGTCCCACACACACTGACTCTCACTGGGTTATGGGTCCCACACACACTGACTCTCACTGGGGTATGGGTCCCACACACACTGACTCTCACGGGGGTACGGTCCCACACACACTGACTCTCACTGGGGTACAGTCCCACACACACTGACTCTCACTGGGGTACAGTCCCACACACATTGACTCTCACTCGGGTACAGTCCCACACACACTGTCTCTCACTGGGGTACAGTCCCACACACACTAACTCTCACTGGGGTACAGACCCACACACACTGACTCTCACTGGGGTACAGTCCCACACACACTAACTCTCATTGGGGTACAGGTCCCACACACACTGACTCTCATTGGGGTATAGTCCCACACACACTGATTCTCACTGGGGTACAGTCCCACACACACTGACTCTCACTGGGGTACAGTCCCACACACATTGACTCTCACTGGGGTACAGTCCCACACGCATTGCCTCTCACTGGGGTACAGTCCCACACACACTGACTCTCACTGGGGTACAGTCCCACATACACTGACTCTCACTGGAGTACAGACCCACACACACTGACTCTCACTGAGGTACATTCCCACACACACTGACTCTCACTGGGGTACAGTCCCACACACATTGACTCTCACTGCGGTACAGTCCCACACACACTGACTCTCACTGGGGTACTGTCCCACACACATTGACTCTCACTGGGGTACTGTCCCACACACACACTGACTCTCACTGGGGTACAGACCCACACACACTGACTCTCACTGGGGTACAGACCCACACACACTGACTCTCACTGGGGTACAGTCCCACACACACTGACTCTCACTGGGGTACGGGTAACACACACACTGACTCTCACTGGGGTACAGTCGCACAAACACTGACTCTCACTGGGGTACAGTCCCACACACACTGACTCTCACTGGGGTACTGTCCCACACACACACTGACTCTCACTGGGGTACAGTCCCACACACACTGACTCTCACTGGGGTACAGTCCCACACACGCTGACTCTCACTGGGGTACTGTCCCACACACACTGACTCTCACTGGGGTACAGTCCCACACACACTGACTATCACTGGGGTACAGTCCCACACACACTGACTCTCATGGGGTACAGACCCACACACACTGACTCTCACTGGGGTAGTGTCCCACACACACTGACTCTCACTGGGGTACTGTCCCACACACACACTGACTCTCACTGGGGTATGGGTACCACACACACTGACTCTCACTGGGGTATGGGTCCCACACACACTGACTCTCACTGGGGTACAGTCCCACACACACTGACTCTCACTGGGGTACAATCCCACACAAACTGACTCTCACTGTGGTACAGGTCCCACACACACTGACTCTCATTGGGGTATAGTCGCACACACACTGATTCTCACTGTGGTACAGTCCCACACACACTGACTCTCACTGGGGTTAGGTTCCCACACACACTGACTCTCATTGGGGTAGTGTCCCACACACACTGACTCTCACCAGGGTACTGTCGCACACACACACTGACTCTCACTGGGGTACAGTCCCACACACACTGACTCTCACTGGGGTACAGTCCCATACACATACTGACTCTCACTGGGGTACAGTCCCACACACACTGACTCTCACTGGGGTACTGTCCCACACACACTGACTCTCACTGGGGTACTGTCCCACACTCACTGACTCTCACTGGGGTACAGTCCCACACACACTGACTCTCACTGGGATGCTGTCCCACACACACTGACTCTCACTGGGTATGGGTCCCACACACACTGACTCTCACTGGGGTACTGTCCCACACACACTGACTCTCACTGGGGTACAGTCCCATACACATACTGACTCTCACTGGGGTACAGTCCCACACACACTGACTCTCACTGGGGTACTGTCCCACACACACTGACTCTCACTGGGGTACTGTCCCACACTCACTGACTCTCACTGGGGTACAGTCCCACACACACTGACTCTCACTGGGGTACAGTCCCACACACACTGACTCTCACTGGGATACTGTCCCACACACACTGACTCTCACTGGGTATGGGTCCCACACACACTGACTCTCACTGGGGTATGGGTCCCACACACACTGACTCTCACTGGGGTACAGTCCCACACACACTGACTCTCACTGGGGTACAATCCCTCACACACTGACTCTCACTGGGGTACAGGTCCCACACACACTGACTCTCATTGGGGTATCGTCCCACACACACTGATTCTCACTGGGGTACAGTCCCACACACACTGACTCTCACTGGGTTACAGTCCCACACAAACTGACTCTCACTGGGGTACAGTCCACTATACACACTGACTCTCACTGGGGTACAGTCCTACACACACACAGACTCTCACTGGGGTACAGTCCCACACACACTGACTCTCACTGGGGTACAGTCCCACACACATTGACTCTCACTGGGGTACAGTCCCACACACACTGACTCTCACTGGGGTACAGTCCCACACACATTGACTCTCACTGGGGTACAGTCCCACACACACTGACTCTCACTGGGGTACTGTCCCACACACACTGACTCTCACTGGGGTACATTCCCACACACACTGACTCTCACTGGGGTACAGTCCCACACACATTGACTCTCAATGGGGTACTGTCCCACACACACTGACTCTCACTGGGGTACATTCCCACACACACTGACTCTCACTGGGGTACAGTCCCACACACATTGTCTCTCACTGGGGTACAGTCCCACACACACTGACTCTCACTGGGATACTGTCCCACACACACTGACTCTCACTGGGTTATGGGTCCCACACACACTGACTCTCACTGGGATACAGTCCCAGACACACTGACTCTCACTGGGGTACAGTCCCACACACACTGACTCTCACTGGGATACTGTCCCACACACACTGACTCTCACTGGGTTATGGGTCCCACACACACTGACTCTCACTGGGGTATGGGTCCCACACACACTGACTCTCACGGGGGTACGGTCCCACACACACTGACTCTCACTGGGGTACAGTCCCACACACACTAACTCTCATTGGGGTACAGGTCCCACACACACTGACTCTCATTGGGGTATAGTCCCACACACACTGATTCTCACTGGGGTACAGTCCCACACACACTGACTCTCACTGGGGTACTGTCCCACACACATTGACTCTCACTGGGGTACAGTCCCACACGCATTGCCTCTCACTGGGGTACAGTCCCACACACACTGACTCTCACTGGGGTACAGTCCCACATACACTGACTCTCACTGGAGTACAGACCCACACACACTGACTCTCACTGGGGTACATTCCCACACACACTGACTCTCACTGGGGTACAGTCCCACACACATTGACTCTCACTGCGGTACAGTCCCACACACACTGACTCTCACTGGGGTACTGTCCCACACACATTGACTCTCACTGGGGTACTGTCCCACACACACACTGACTCTCACTGGGGTACAGACCCACACACACTGACTCTCACTGGGGTACAGACCCACACACACTGACTCTCACTGGGGTACAGTCCCACACACACTGACTCTCACTGGGGTACGGGTAACACACACACACTGACTCTCACTGGGGTACAGTCGCACAAACACTGACTCTCACTGGGGTACAGTCCCACACACACTGACTCTCACTGGGGTACTGTCCCACACACACACTGACTCTCACTGGGGTACAGTCCCACACACACTGACTCTCACTGGGGTACAGTCCCACACACGCTGACTCTCACTGGGGTACTGTCCCACACACACTGACTCTCACTGGGGTACAGTCCCACACACACTGACTATCACTGGGGTACAGTCCCACACACACTGACTCTCATGGGGTACAGACCCACACACACTGACTCTCACTGGGGTAGTGTCCCACACACACTGACTCTCACTGGGGTACTGTCCCACACACACACTGACTCTCACTGGGGTACAGTCCCACACACACTGACTCTCACTGGGGTACTGTCCCACACACACTGACTCTCACTGGGGTACTGTCCCACACACACACTGACTCTCACTGGGGTACAGACCCACACACACTGACTCTCACTGGGGTACAGACCCACACACACTGACTCTCACTGGGGTACAGTCCCACACACACTGACTCTCACTGGGGTACGGGTAACACACACACTGACTCTCACTGGGGTACAGTCGCACACACACTGACTCTCACTGGGGTACAGGCACACACACACTGACTCTCACTGGGGTACTGTCCCACACACACACTGACTCTCACTGGGGTACAGACCCACACACACTGACTCTCACTGGGGTAGTGTCCCACACACACTGACTCTCACTGGGGTACTGTCCCACACACACACTGACTCTCACTGGGGTACAGTCCCACACACACTGACTCTCACTGGGGTACTGTCCCACACACACTGACTCTCACTGGGGTACAGTCCCACATACATACTGACTCTCACTGGGGTACAGTACCACACACACTGACTCTCACTGGGGTACTGTCCCACACCCACTGACTCTCACTGGGGTAGTGTCCCACACACACTGACTATCACTGGGGTACGGGTCCCACACACACTGACTCTCAATGGGGTACAGTCCCACAAACACTGACTCTCACTGGGGTACTGTCCCACACACAATGACTCTCACTGGGGTACAGGTCCCACACACACTGACTCTCACTGGGGTACAGTCCCACACACACTGACTCTCACTGGGGTACAGTCCCACACACACTGACTCACACTGGGGTACAGTCCACTATACACACTGACTCTCACTGGGGTACAGTCCCACACACATTGACTCTCACTGGGGTACAGTCCCACACACACTGACTCTCACTGGGGTACAGTCCCACACACACTGACTCTCACTGGGGTACATTCCCACACACACTGACTCTCACTGGGATACAGTCCCACACACACTGACTCTCACTGGGGTCCAGTCCCACACACACTGACTCTCACTGGGATACTGTCCCACACACACTGACTCTCACTGGGGTATGGGTCCCACACACACTGACTCTCACTGGGGTACTGTCCCACACACACTGACTCTCACTGGGGTACAGGTCCCACACACACTGACTCTCACTGGGGTACAGTCCCACACACACTGACTCTCACTGTGTTACAGTCCCACAGACACTGACTCTCACTGTCGTACAGTTCCACACAAACTGACTCTCACTTGGATACTGTCCCACACACACTGACTCTCACTGGGGTATGGGTCCCACACACACTGACTCTCACTGGGGTATGGGTCCCATACACACTGACTCTCACTGGGGTACAGTCCCACACACACTGACTCTCACTGGGGTACAGTCCCACACACACTGACTCTCACTGGGGTACAGTCCCACACACACTGACTCTCACTGGGATACTGTCCCACACACACTGAATCTCACTGGGTCTGGGTCCCACACACACTGACTCTCACTGGGGTATGGGTCCCACACACACTGACTCTCACTGGGATACAGGCCCACACACACTGACTCTCACTGGGGTACAATCCCACACACACTGACTCTCACTGGGGTACAGTCCACTATACACACTGACTCTCACTGGGGTACAGTCCTACACACACACAGACTCTCACTGGGGTACAGTCCCACACACACTGACTCTCACTGGGGTACAGTCCCACACACATTGACTCTCACTGGGGTACAGTCCCACTCACATTGACTCTCACTGGGGTACAGTCCCACACACACTGACTCTCACTGGGGTACAGTCCCACACACACTGACTCTCACTGGGGTACAGTCCTACACACATTGACTCTCACTGGGGTACAGTCCCACACACACTGACTCTCACTGGGGTGCAGTCCCACACACACTGACTCTCACTGGGGTACATTCCCACACATACTGACTCTCACTGGGATACAGTCCCACACACACTGACTCTCACTGGGGTACAGTCCCACACACACTGACTCTCACTGGGATACTGTCCCACACACACTGACTCTCACTGGGGTATGGGTCCCACACACACTGACTCTCACTGGGGTACGGGTCCCACACACACTGACTCTCACTGGGGTACAGTCCCACACACACACTAACTCTCACTGGGGTACTGTCCCACACACACTGACTCTCACTGGGGTACAGTCCCACACACACTGACTCTCACTGTGGTACTGTCCCACACACACACTGACTCTCACTGGGGTACAGTCCAACACACACTGACTCTCACTGGGATACAGTCCCACACACACTGACTCTCACTGGGGCACTGTCCCACACACACTGACTCTCACTGGGGTACAGTCCCACACACACTGACTCTCACTGGGGTACAGACCCACACACACTGACTCTCACTGGGGTAGTGTCCCACACACACTGACTCTCACTGGGGTACTGTCCCACATACACACTGACTCTCACTGGGATGCTGTCCCACACACACTGACTCTCACTGGGGTATGGGTCCCACACACACTGACTCTCACTGGGGTATGGGTCCCACACACACTGACTCTCACTGGGGTACAGTCCCACACACACTGACTCTCACTGGGGTACAATCCCACACAAACTGACTCTGACTGGGGTACAGGTCCCACACACACTGACTCTCATTGGGGTATAGTCCCACACACACTGATTCTCACTGGGGTACAGTCCCACACACACTGACTCTCACTGGGGTACAGTCCCACACACACTGACTCTCACTGGGGTACAGTGCACTACACACACTGACTCTCACTGGGATACAGTCCCACACACACACAGACTCTCACTGGTGTACAGTCCCACACACACTGACTCTCACTGGGGTACAGTCCCACACACATTGACTCTCACTGGGGTACAGTCCCACACACACTGACTCTCACTGGGGTACAGTCACACACACATTGACACTCACTGGGGTACAGTCCCACACACACTGACTCTCACTGGGGTACAGTCCCACACACACACTGACTCTCACTGGGGTACAGTCCCACACACACTGACTCTCACTGGGGTACAGTCCCACACACACTGACTCTCACTGGGGTACAGACCCACACACACTGACTCTCACTGGGGTAGTGTCCCACACACACTGACTCTCACTGGGGTACTGTCGCACACACACACTGACTCTCACTGGGGTACAGTCCCACACACACTGACTCTCACTGGGGTACTGTCCCACACACACTGACTCTCACTGGGGTACAGTCCCACACACACTGACTCTCACTGGGGTACTGTCCCACACACACTGACTCTCACTGGGGTACTGTCCCACACCCACTGACTCTCACTGGGGTAGTGTCCCACACACACTGACTCTCACTGGGGTACAGTCCCACACACACTGACTCTCACTGGGTTACAGTCCCACACACACTGACTCTCACTGTGGTACAGTCCCTCACACACTGACTCTCACTGGGATACTGTCCCACACACACTGACTCTCACTGGGGTATGGGTCCCACACACACTGACTCTCACTGGGGTATGGGTCCCACACACACTGACTCTCACTGGGGTACAGTCCCACACACACTGACTCTCACTGGGGTACTATCCCACACACACTGACTCTCACTGGGGTACAGGTCCCACACACACTGACTCTCATTGATGTATAGTCGCACACACACTGATTCTCACTGTGGTACAGTCCCACACACACTGACTCTCACTGGGGTTAGGTTCCCACACACACTGACTCTCATTGGGGTCGTGTCCCACACACACTGACTCTCACTAGGGTACTGTCGCACACACACACTGACTCTCACTGGGGTACAGTCCCACACACACTGACTCTCACTGGGGAACAGTCCCATACACACTGACTCTCACTGGGGTACTGTCCCACACACACTGACTCTCACTGGGGTACAGTCCCACACACATACTGACTCTCACTGGAGTACAGTCCCACACACACTGACTCTTACTGGGGTACTGTCCCACACACACTGACTCTCACTGGGGTACATTCCCACACACACTGACTCTCACTGGGGTACAGTCCCACACACATTGACTCTCACTGGGGTACAGTCCCACACACACTGACTCTCACTGGGGTACAATCCCACACACACTGACTCTCACTGTGGTACAGGTCCCGCACACACTGACTCTCATTGGGGTATAGTTGCACACACACTGATTCTCACTGTGGTACAGTCCCACACACACTGACTCTCACTGGGGTTAGGTTCCCATACACACTGACTCTCATTGGGGTAGTGTCCCACACACACTGACTCTCACTAGGGTACTGTCGCACACACACACTGACTCTCACTGGGGTACAGTCCCACACACACTGACTCTCACTGGGGTACAGTCCCATACACACTGACTCTCACTGGGGTACTGTCCCACACACACTGACTCTCACTGGGGTACAGTCCCACACACATACTGACTCTCACTGGGGTACAGTCCCACACAGACTGACTCTCACTGGGGTACTATCCCACACACACTGACTCTCACTGGGGTACAGTCCCACTCACATTGACTCTCACTGGGGTACAGTCCCACACACACTGACTCTCACTGGGGTACAGTCCCACACACACTGACTCTCACTGGGGTACAGTCCCACACACATTGACTCTCACTGGGGTACAGTCCCACACACACTGACTCTCACTGGGGTACAGTCCCACACACACTGACTCTCACTGGGGTACATTCCCACACATACTGACTCTCACTGGGATACAGTCCCACACACACTGACTCTCACTGGGGTACAGTCCCACACACACTGACTCTCACTGGGATACTGTCCCACACACACTGACTCTCACTGGGGTATGGGTCCCACACACACTGACTCTCACTGGGGTACGGGTCCCACACACACTGACTCTCACTGGGGTACAGTCCCACACACACACTAACTCTCACTGGGGTACTGTCCCACACACACTGACTCTCACTGGGGTACAGTCCCACACACACTGACTCTCACTGTGGTACTGTCCCACACACACACTGACTCTCACTGGGGTACAGTCCAACACACACTGACTCTCACTGGGATACAGTCCCACACACACTGACTCTCACTGGGGCACTGTCCCACACACACTGACTCTCACTGGGGTACAGTCCCACACACACTGACTCTCACTGGGGTACAGACCCACACACACTGAATCTCACTGGGGTAGTGTCCCACACACACTGACTCTCACTGGGGTACTGTCCCACATACACACTGACTCTCACTGGGATGCTGTCCCACACACACTGACTCTCACTGGGGTATGGGTCCCACACACACTGACTCTCACTGGAGTATGGGTCCCACACACACTGACTCTCACTGGGGTACAGTCCCACACACACTGACTCTCACTGGGGTACAATCCCACACACACTGACTCTGACTGGGGTACAGGTCCCACACACACTGACTCTCATTGGGGTATAGTCCCACACACACTGATTCTCACTGGGGTACAGTCCCACACACACTGACTCTCACTGGGGTACAGTCCCACACACACTGACTCTCACTGGGGTACAGTGCACTACACACACTGACTCTCACTGGGATACAGTCCCACACACACACAGACTCTCACTGGTGTACAGTCCCACACACATTGACTCTCACTGGGGTACAGTCCCACACACACTGACTCTCACTGGGGTACAGTCCCACACACATTGACACTCACTGGGGTACAGTCCCACACACACTGACTCTCACTGGGGTACAGTCCCACACACACACTGACTCTCACTGGGGTACAGTCCCACACACACTGACTCTCACTGGGGTACAGTCCCACACACACTGACTCTCACTGGGGTACAGACCCACACACACTGACTCTCACTGGGGTAGTGTCCCACACACACTGACTCTCACTGGGGTACGGGTACCACACACACTGACTCTCACTGGGGTACAGTCCCACACACACTGACTCTCACTGGGGTACAGTCCCACACACACTGACTCTCACTGGGGTACAGTCCCACACACACTGACTCTCACTGGGGTACAGTCCCACATACACTGACTCTCACTGGGGTACAGTCCCACACACACTGACTCTCACTGGGGTACAGTCCCACACACACTGACTCTCACTGGGGTACAGGTCCCACACACACTGACTCTCACTGGGGTACAGTCCCACACACACTGACTCTCACTGGGGTACAGTCCCACACACACTAACTCTCACTGGGGTACAGTCCCACACACACTGACTCTCACTGGGGTACAGTCCCACACACACTGACTCTCACTGGGTTACAGTCCCACACACACTGACTCTCACTGTGGTACAGTCCCACACACACTGACTCTCACTGGGATACTGTCCCACACACACTGACTCTCACTGGGGTATGGGTCCCACACACACTGACTCTCACTGGGGTATGGGTCCCACACACACTGACTCTCACTGGGGTACAGTCCCACACACACTGACTCTCACTGGGGTACTATCCCACACACACTGACTCTCACTGGGGTACAGGTCCCACACACACTGACTCTCATTGATGTATAGTCGCACACACACTGATTCTCACTGTGGTACAGTCCAACACACACTGACTCTCACTGGGGTTAGGTTCCCACACACACTGACTCTCATTGGGGTAGTGTCCCACACACACTGACTCTCACTAGGGTACTGTCGCACACACACACTGACTCTCACTGGGGTACAGTCCCACACACACTGACTCTCACTGGGGAACAGTCCCATACACACTGACTCTCACTGGGGTACTGTCCCACACACACTGACTCTCACTGGGGTACAGTCCCACACACATACTGACTCTCACTGGGGTACAGTCCCACACACACTAACTCTCACTGGGGTACTGTCCCAAACACACTGACTCTCACTGGGGTACTGTCCCACACACACTGACTCTCACTGGGGTACAGTCCCACACACACTGACTCTCACTGGGGTACAATCCCACACACACTGACTCTCACTGTGGTACAGGTCCCGCACACACTGACTCTCATTGGGGTATAGTCGCACACACACTGATTCTCACTGGGGTACAGTCCAACACACACTGACTCTCACTGGGGTTAGGTTCCCATACACACTGACTCTCATTGGGGTAGTGTCCCACACACACTGACTCTCACTAGGGTACTGTCGCACACACACACTGACTCTCACTGGGGTACAGTCCCACACACACTGACTCTCACTGGGGTACAGTCCCATACACACTGACTCTCACTGGGGTACTGTCCCACACACACTGACTCTCACTGGGGTATGGGTCCCACACACACTGACTCTCACTGGGGTACAGGCCCACACACACTGACTCTCACTGGGGTACAATCCCACACACACAGACTCTCACTGGGGTACAGGTCCCACACACACTGACTCTCATTGGGGTATAGTCCCACACACACTGATTCTCACTGGGGTACAGTCCCACACACACTGACTCTCACTGGGGTACAGTCCCACACACACTGACTCTCACTGGCGTACAGTCCACTATACACACTGACTCTCACTGGGGTACAGTCCTACACACACACAGACTCTCACTGGGGTACAGTCCCACACACACTGACTCTCACTGGGGTACAGTCCCACACACATTGACTCTCACTGGGGTACAGTCCCACTCACATTGACTCTCACTGGGGTACAGTCCCACACACACTGACTCTCACTGGGGTACAGTCCCACACACACTGACTCTCACTGGGGTACAGTCCCACACACATTGACTCTCACTGGGGTACAGTCCCACACACACTGACTCTCACTGGGGTACAGTCCCACACACACTGACTCTCACTGAGGTACATTCCCACACATACTGACTCTCACTGGGATACAGTCCCACACACACTGACTCTCACTGGGGTACAGTCCCACACACACTGACTCTCACTGGGATACTGTCCCACACACACTGACTCTCACTGGGGTATGGGTCCCACACACACTGACTCTCACTGGGGTACGGGTCCCACACACACTGACTCTCACTGGGGTACAGTCCCACACACACACTAACTCTCACTGGGGTACTGTCCCACACACACTGACTCTCACTGGGGTACAGTCCCACACACACTGACTCTCACTGTGGTACTGTCCCACACACACACTGACTCTCACTGGGGTACAGTCCAACACACACTGACTCTCACTGGGATACAGTCCCACACACACTGACTCTCACTGGGGCACTGTCCCACACACACTGACTCTCACTGGGGTACAGTCCCACACACACTGACTCTCACTGGGGTACAGACCCACACACACTGACTCTCACTGGGGTAGTGTCCCACACACACTGACTCTCACTGGGGTACTGTCCCACATACACACTGACTCTCACTGGGATGCTGTCCCACACACACTGACTCTCACTGGGGTATGGGTCCCACACACACTGACTCTCACTGGGTTATGGGTCCCACATACACTGACTCTCACTGGGGTACAGTCCCACACACACTGACTCTCACTGGGGTACAATCCCACACACACTGACTCTGATTGGGGTACAGGTCCTACACACACTGACTCTCATTGGGGTATAGTCCCACACACACTGATTCTCACTGGGGTACAGTCCCACACACACTGACTCTCACTGGGGTACAGTCCCACACACACTGACTCTCACTGGGGTACAGTGCACTACACACACTGACTCTCACTGGGATACAGTCCCACACACACACAGACTCTCACTGGTGTACAGTCCCACACACACTGACTCTCACTGGGGTACAGTCCCACACACATTGACTCTCACTGGGGTACAGTCCCACACACACTGACTCTCACTGGGGTACAGACCCACACACACTGACTCTCACTGGGGTAGTGTCCCACACACACTGACTCTCACTGGGGTACTGTCGCACACACACACTGACTCTCACTGGGGTACAGTCCCACACACACTGACTCTCACTGGGGTACTGTCCCACACACACTGACTCTCACTGGGGTACAGTCCCACACACACTGACTCTCACTGGGGTACTGTCCCACACACACTGACTCTCACTGGGGTACTGTCCCACACCCACTGACTCTCACTGGGGTAGTGTCCCACACACACTGACTCTCACTGGGGTACGGGTACCACACACACTGACTCTCACTGGGGTACAGTCCCACACACACTGACTCTCACTGGGGTACAGTCCCACATACACTGACTCTCACTGGGGTACAGTCCCACACACACTGACTCTCACTGGGGTACAGTCCCACACACACTGACTCTCACTGGGGTACAGGTCCCACACACACTGACTCTCACTGGGGTACAGTCCCACACGCACTGACTCTCACTGGGTTACAGTCCCACACACACTGACTCTCACTGTGGCACAGTCCCACACACACTGACTCTCACTGGGATACTGTCCCACACACACTGACTCTCACTGGGGTATGGGTCCCACACACACTGACTCTCACTGGGGTATGGGTCCCACACACACTGACTCTCACTGGGGTACAGTCCCACACACACTGACTCTCACTGGGGTACTATCCCACACACACTGACTCTCACTGGGGTACAGTCCCACACACACTGACTCTCACTGGGGTACAGTCCCACACACACTGACTCTCACTGGGGTAGTGTCCCACACACACTGACTCTCATTGGGGTAGTGTCCCACACACACTGACTCTCACTAGGGTACTGTCGCACACACACACTGACTCTCACTGGGGTACAGTCCCACACACACTGACTCTCACTGGGGAACAGTCCCATACACACTGACTCTCACTGGGGTACTGTCCCACACACACTGACTCTCACTGGGGTACAGTCCCACACACATACTGACTCTCACTGGGGTACAGTCCCACACACACTAACTCTCACTGGGGTACTGTCCCAAACACACTGACTCTCACTGGGGTACTGTCCCACACACACTGACTCTCACTGGGGTACAGTCCCACACACATTGACTCTCACTGGAGTACAGTCCCACACACACTGACTCTCACTGGGGTACTGTCCCACACACACTGACTCTCACTGGGGTACATTCCCACACACACTGACTCTCACTGGGGTACAGTCCCACACACATTGACTCTCACTGGGGTACAGTCCCACACACACTGACTCTCACTGGGGTACAATCCCACACACACTGACTCTCACTGTGGTACAGGTCCCGCACACACTGACTCTCATTGGGGTATAGTCGCACACACACTGATTCTCACTGTGGTACAGTCCCACACACACTGACTCTCACTGGGGTTAGGTTCCCATACACACTGACTCTCATTGGGGTAGTGTCCCACACACACTGACTCTCACTAGGGTACTGTCGCACACACACACTGACTCTCACTGGGGTACAGTCCCACACACACTGACTCTCACTGGGGTACAGTCCCATACACACTGACTCTCACTGGGGTACTGTCCCACACACACTGACTCTCACTGGGGTACAGTCCCACACACATACTGACTCTCACTGGGGTACAGTCCCACACACACTGACTCTCACTGGGGTACAGTCCCACACACATACTGACTCTCACTGGGGTACAGTCCCACACACACTGACTCTCACTGGGGTACTATCCCACACACACTGACTCTCACTGGGGTACAGGTCCCACACACACTGACTCTCATTGATGTATAGTCGCACACACACTGATTCTCACTGTGGTACAGTCCCACACACACTGACTCTCACTGGGGTTAGGTTCCCACACACACTGACTCTCATTGGGGTAGTGTCCCACACACACTGACTCTCACTAGGGTACTGTCGCACACACACACTGACTCTCACTGGGGTATGGGTCCCACACACACTGACTCTCACTGGGGTACAGTCCCACACACACTGACTCTCACTGGGGAACAGTCCCATACACACTGACTCTCACTGGGGTACTGTCCCACACACACTGACTCTCACTGGGGTACAGTCCCACACACATTGACTCTCACTGGAGTACAGTCCCACACACACTGACTCTCACTGGGGTACTGTCCCACACACACTGACTCTCACTGGGGTACATTCCCACACACACTGACTCTCACTGAGGTACAGTCCCACACACATTGACTCTCACTGGGGTACAGTCCCACACACACTGACTCTCACTGGGGTACAATCCCACACACACTGACTCTCACTGTGGTACAGGTCCCGCACACACTGACTCTCATTGGGGTATAATCGCACACACACTGATTCTCACTGTGGTACAGTCCAACACACACTGACTCTCACTGGGGTTAGGTTCCCATACACACTGACTCTCATTGGGGTAGTGTCCCACACACACTGACTCTCACTAGGGTACTGTCGCACACACACACTGACTCTCACTGGGGTACAGTCCCACACACACTGACTCTCACTGGGGTACAGTCCCATACACACTGACTCTCACTGGGGTACTGCACCACACACACTGACTCTCACTGGGGTACAGGTCCCACACACACTGACTCTCACTGGGGTACAGTCCCACACACACTGACTCTCACTGTGTTACAGTCCCACACACACTGACTCTCACTGTCGTACAGTTCCACACAAACTGACTCTCACTGGGATACTGTCCCACACACACTGACTCTCACTGGGGTATGGGTCCCAAACACACTGACTCTCACTGGGGTATGGGTCCCACACACACTGACTCTCACTGGGGTACAGTCCCACACACACTGACTCTCACTGGGGTACAGTCCCACACACACTGACTCTCACTGGGGTACAGTCCCACACACACTGACTCTCACTGGGATACTGTCCCACACACACTGACTCTCACTGTGTCTGGGTCCCACACACACTGACTCTCACTGGGATATGGGTCCCACACACACTGACTCTCACTGGTGTACAGGCCCACACACACTGACTCTCACTGGGGTACAATCCCACACACACTGACTCTCACTGGGGTATAGGTTCCACACACACTGACTCTCATTGGGGTATAGTCCCACACACACTGATTCTCACTGGGGTACAGTCCCACACACACTGACTCTCACTGGGGTACAGTCCCACACACAATGACTCTCACTGGGGTACAGTCCACTATACACACTGACTCTCACTGGGGTACAGTCCTACACACACACAGACTCTCACTGGGGTACAGTCCCACACACACTGACTCTCACTGGGGTACAGTCCCACACACATTGACTCTCACTGGGGTACAGTCCCACTCACATTGACTCTCACTGGGGTACAGTCCCACACACACTGACTCTCACTGGGGTACAGTCCCACACACACTGACTCTCACTGGGGTACAGTCCCACACACATTGACTCTCACTGGGGTACAGTCCCACACACACTGACTCTCACTGGGGTACAGTCCCACACACACTGACTCTCACTGGGGTACATTCCCACACATACTGACTCTCACTGGGATACAGTCCCACACACACTGACTCTCACTGGGGTACAGTCCCACACACACTGACTCTCACTGGGATACTGTCCCACACACACTGACTCTCACTGGGGTATGGGTCCCACACACACTGACTCTCACTGGGGTACGGGTCCCACACACACTGACTCTCACTGGGGTACAGTCCCACACAAACACTAACTCTCACTGGGTTACTGTCCCACACACACTGACTCTCACTGGGGTACAGTCCCACACACACTGACTCTCACTGTGGTACTGTCCCACACACACACTGACTCTCACTGGGGTACAGTCCAACACACACTGACTCTCACTGGGATACAGTCCCACACACACTGACTCTCACTGGGGCACTGTCCCACACACACTGACTCTCACTGGGGTACAGTCCCACACACACTGACTCTCACTGGGGTACATTCCCACACACACTGACTCTCACTGGGGTACAGTCCCACACAGATTGACTCTCACTGGGGTACAGTCCCACACACACTGACTCTCACTGGGGTACAATCCCACACACACTGACTCTCACTGTGGTACAGGTCCCGCACACACTGACTCTCATTGGGGTATAGTCGCACACACACTGATTCTCACTGTGGTACAGTCCAACACACACTGACTCTCACTGGGGTTAGGTTCCCATACACACTGACTCTCATTGGGGTAGTGTCCCACACACACTGACTCTCACTAGGGTACTGTCGCACACACACACTGACTCTCACTGGGGTACAGTCCCACACACACTGACTCTCACTGGGGTACAGTCCCATACACACTGACTCTCACTGGGGTACTGTACCACACACACTGACTCTCACTGGGGTACAGGTCCCACACACACTGACTCTCACTGGGGTACAGTCCCACACACACTGACTCTCACTGTGTTACAGTCCCACACACACTGACTCTCACCTGTCGTACAGTTCCACACAAACTGACTCTCACTGGGATACTGTCCCACACACACTGACTCTCACTGGGGTATGGGTCCCAAACACACTGACTCTCACTGGGGTATGGGTCCCACACACACTGACTCTCACTGGGGTACAGTCCCACACACACTGACTCTCACTGGGGTACAGTCCCACACACACTGACTCTCACTGGGGTACAGTCCCACACACACTGACTCTCACTGGGATACTGTCCCACACACACTGACTCTCACTGGGTCTGGGTCCCACACACACTGACTCTCACTGGGATATGGGTCCCACACACACTGACTCTCACTGGGGTACAGGCCCACACACACTGACTCTCACTGGGGTACAATCCCACACACACTGACTCTCACTGGGGTACAGGTCCCACACACACTGTCTCTCATTGGGGTATAGTCCCACACACACTGATTCTCACTGGGGTACAGTCCCACACACACTGACTCTCACTGGGGTACAGTCCCACACACACTGACTCTCACTGGGGTACAGTCCACTATACACACTGACTCTCACTGGGGTACAGTCCCACACACACTGACTCTCACTGGGGTACAGTCCCACACACACTGACTCTCACTGGGGTACATTCCCACACATACTGACTCTCACTGGGATACAGTCCCACACACACTGACTCTCACTGGGGTACAGTCCCACACACACTGACTCTCACTGGGATACTGTCCCACACACACTGACTCTCACTGGGGTATGGGTCCCACACACACTGACTCTCACTGGGGTACGGGTCCCACACACACTGACTCTCACTGGGGTACAGTCCCACACAAACACTAACTCTCACTGGGGTACTGTCCCACACACACTGACTCTCACTGGGGTACAGTCCCACACACACTGACTCTCACTGTGGTACTGTCCCACACACACACTGACTCTCACTGGGGTACAGTCCAACACACACTGACTCTCACTGGGATACAGTCCCACACACACTGACTCTCACTGGGGCACTGTCCCACACACACTGACTCTCACTGGGGTACAGTCCCACACACACTGACTCTCACTGGGGTACAGAGCCACACACACTGACTCTCACTGGGGTAGTGTCCCACACACACTGACTCTTACTGGGGTACTGTCCCACATACACACTGACTCTCACTGGGATGCTGTCCCACACACACTGACTCTAACTGGGGTATGGGTCCCACACACACTGACTCTCACTGGGGTATGGGTCCCACACACACTGACTCTCACTGGGGTACAGTCCCACACACACTGACTCTCACTGGGGTACAATCCCACACACACTGACTCTGACTGGGGTACAGTCCCACACACACTGACTCTCACTGGGGTACAGTGCACTACACACACTGACTCTCACTGGGATACAGTACCACACACACACAGACTCTCACTGGTGTACAGTCCCACACACACTGACTCTCACTGGGGTACAGTCCCACACACATTGACTCTCACTGGGGTACAGTCCCACACACACTGACTCTCACTGGGGTACAGTCCCACACACATTGACACTCACTGGGGTACAGTCCCACACACACTGACTCTCACTGGGGTACAGTCCCACACACACACTGACTCTCACTGGGGTACAGTCCCACACACACTGACTCTCACTGGGGTACAGTCCCACACACACTGACTCTCACTGGGGTACAGACCCACACACACTGACTCTCACTGTGGTAGTGTCCCACACACACTGACTCTCACTGGGGTACTGTCGCACACACACACTGACTCTCACTGGGGTACAGTCCCACACACACTGACTCTCACTGGGGTACTGTCCCACACACACTGACTCTCACTGGGGTACAGTCCCACACACACTGACTCTCACTGGGGTACTGTCCCACACACACTGACTCTCACTGGGGTACTGTCCCACACCCACTGACTCTCACTGGGGTAGTGTCCCACACACACTGACTCTCACTGGGGTACAGTCCCACATACACTGACTCTCACTGGGGTACAGTCCCACACACACTGACTCTCACTGGGGTAAAGTCCCACACACACTGACTCTCACTGGGGTACAGGTCCCACACACACTGACTCTCACTGGGGTACAGTCCCACACACACTGACTCTCACTGGGTTACAGTCCCACACACACTGACTCTCACTGTGGTACAGTCCCACACACACTGACTCTCACTGGGATACTGTCCCACACACACTGACTCTCACTGGGGTATGGGTCCCACACACACTGACTCTCACTGGGGTATGGGTCCCACACACACTGACTCTCACTGGGGTACAGTCCCACACACACTGACTCTCACTGGGGTACTATCCCACACACACTGACTCTCACTGGGGTACAGGTCCCACACACACTGACTCTCATTGATGTATAGTCGCACACACACTGATTCTCACTGTGGTACAGTCCCACACACACTGACTCTCACTGGGGTTAGGTTCCCACACACACTGACTCTCACTAGGGGACTGTCGCACACACACACTGACTCTCACTGGGGTACAGTCCCACACACACTGACTCTCACTGGGGAACAGTCCCATACACACTGACTCTCACTGGGGTACTGTCCCACACACACTGACTCTCACTGGGGTACAGTCCCACACACATACTGACTCTCACTGGGGTACAGTCCCACACACACTAACTCTCACTGGGGTACTGTCCCAAACACACTGACTCTCACTGGGGTACTGTCCCACACACACTGACTCTCACTGGGGTACAGTCCCACACACATTGACTCTCACTGGAGTACAGTCCCACACACACTGACTCTCACTGGGGTACTGTCCCACACACACTGACTCTCACTGGGGTACATTCCCACACACACTGACTCTCACTGGGGTACAGTCCCACACACATTGACTCTCACTGGGGTACAGTCCCACACACACTGACTCTCACTGGGGTACAATCCCACACACAATGACTCTCACTGTGGTACAGGTCCCGCACACACTGACTCTCATTGGGGTATAGTCGCACACACACTGATTCTCACTGTGGTACAGTCCCACACACACTGACTCTCACTGGGGTTAGGTTCCCATACACACTGACTCTCATTGGGGTAGTGTCCCACACACACTGACTCTCACTAGGGTACTGTCGCACACACACACTGACTCTCACTGGGGTACAGTCCCACACACACTGACTCTCACTGGGGTACAGTCCCATACACACTGACTCTCACTGGGGTACAGTCCCACACACACTGACTCTCACTGGGGTACAGTCCCACACACACTGACTCTCACTGGGGTACAGTCCCATACACACTGACTCTCACTGGGGTACTGTCCCACACACACTGACTCTCACTGGGGTACAGTCCCACACACATACTGACTCTCACTGGGGTACAGTCCCACACACACTGACTCTCACTGGGGTACTATCCCACACACACTGACTCTCACTGGGGTACAGGTCCCACACACACTGACTCTCATTGATGTATAGTCGCACACACACTGATTCTCACTGTGGTACAGTCCCACACACACTGACTCTCACTGGGGTTAGGTTCCCACACACACTGACTCTCATTGGGGTAGTGTCCCACACACACTGACTCTCACTAGGGTACTGTCGCACACACACACTGACTCTCACTGGGGTACAGTCCCACACACACTGACTCTCACTGGGGAACAGTCCCATACACACTGACTCTCACTGGGGTACTGTCCCACACACACTGACTCTCACTGGGGTACAGTCCCACACACATACTGACTCTCACTGGGGTACAGTCCCACACACACTAACTCTCACTGCGGTACTGTCCCAAACACACTGACTCTCACTGGGGTACTGTCCCACACACACTGACTCTCACTGGGGTACAGTCCCACACACATTGACTGTCACTGGAGTACAGTCCCACACACACTGACTCTCACTGGGGTACTGTCCCACACACACTGACTCTCACTGGGGTACATTCCCACACACACTGATTCTCACTGGGGTACAGTCCCACACACATTGACTCTCACTGGGGTACAGTCCCACACACACTGACTCTCACTGGGGTACAATCCCACACACACTGACTCTCACTGTGGTACAGGTCCCGCACACACTGACTCTCATTGGGGTATAGTCGCACACACACTGATTCTCACTGTGGTACAGTCCCACACACACTGACTCTCACTGGGGTTAGGTTCCCATACACATTGACTCTCATTGGGGTAGTGTCCCACACACACTGACTCTCACTAGGGTACTGTCGCACACACACACTGACTCTCACTGGGGTACAGTCACACACACACTGACTCTCACTGGGGTACAGTCCCATACACACTGACTCTCACTGGGGTACTGTCCCACACACACTGACTCTCACTGGGGTATAGTCCCACACACATACTGACTCTCACTGGGGTACAGTCCCACACACACTGACTCTCACTGGGGTACTATCCCACACACACTGACTCTCACTGGGGTACAGTCCCACTCACATTGACTCTCACTGGGGTACAGTCCCACACACACTGACTCTCACTGGGGTACAGTCCCACACACACTGACTCTCACTGGGGTACAGTCCCACACACATTGACTCTCACTGGGGTACAGTCCCACACATACTGACTCTCACTGGGGTACAGTCCCACACACACTGACTCTCACTGGGATACTGTCCCACACACACTGACTCTCACTGGGGTATGGGTCCCACACACACTGACTCTCACTGGGGTACGGGTCCCACACACACTGACTCTCACTGGGGTACAGTCCCACACACACACTAACTCTCACTGGGGTACTGTCCCACACACACTGACTCTCACTGGGGTACAGTCCCACACACACTGACTCTCACTGTGGTACTGTCCCACACACACACTGACTCTCACTGGGATACAGTCCAACACACACTGACTCTCACTGGGATACAGTCCCACACACACTGACTCTCACTGGGGCACTGTCCCACACACACTGACTCTCACTGGGGTACAGTCCCACACACACTGACTCTCACTGGGGTACAGACCCACACACACTGACTCTCACTGGGGAAGTGTCCCACACACACTGACTCTCACTGGGGTACTGTCCCACATACACACTGACTCTCACTGGGATGCTGTCCCACACACACTGACTCTCACTGGGGTATGGGTCCCACACACACTGACTCTCACTGGGGTATGGGTCCCACACACACTGACTCTCACTGGGGTACAGTCCCACACACACTGACTCTCACTGGGGTACAATCCCACACACACTGACTCTGACTGGGGTACAGGTCCCACACACACTGACTCTCATTGGGGTATAGTCCCACACACACTGATTCTCACTGGGGTACAGTCCCACACACACTGACTCTCACTGGGGTACAGTCCCACACACACTGACTCTCACTGGGGTACAGTGCACTACACACACTGACTCTCACTGGGATACAGTCCCACACACATTGACACTCACTGGGGTACAGTCCCACACACACTGACTCTCACTGGGGTACAGTCCCACACACACACTGACTCTCACTGGGGTACAGTCCCACACACACTGACTCTCACTGGGGTACAGTCCCACACACACTGACTCTCACTGGGGTACAGACCCACACACACTGACTCTCACTGGGTTACAGTCCCACACACACTGACTCTCACTGGGGTACTGTCGCACACACACACTGACTCTCACTGGGGTACAGTCCCACACACACTGACTCTCACTGGGGTACTGTCCCACACACACTGACTCTCACTGGGGTACAGTCCCACACACACTGACTCTCACTGGGGTACTGTCCCACACACACTGACTCTCACTGGGGTACTGTCCCACACCCACTGACTCTCACTGGGGTAGTGTCCCACACACACTGACTCTCACTGGGGTACGGGTACCACACACACTGACTCTCACTGGGGTACAGTCCCACACACACTGACTCTCACTGGGGTACAGTCCCACACACACTGACTCTCACTGGGGTACAGTCCCACACACACTGACTCTCACTGGGGTACAGTCCCACACATACTGACTCTCACTGGGGTACTATCCCACACACACTGACTCTCACTGGGGTACAGGTCCCACACACACTGACTCTCATTGATGTATAGTCGCACACACACTGATTCTCACTGTGGTACAGTCCCACACACACTGACTCTCACTGGGGTTAGGTTCCCACACACACTGACTCTCATTGGGGTAGTGTCCCACACACACTGACTTACACTAGGGTACTGTCGCACACACACACTGACTCTCACTGGGGTACAGTCCCACACACACTGACTCTCACTGGGGAACAGTCCCATACACACTGACTCTCACTGGGGTACTGTCCCACACACACTGACTCTCACTGGGGTACAGTCCCACACACATACTGACTCTCACTGGGGTACAGTCCCACACACACTAACTCTCACTGGGGTACTGTCCCAAACACACTGACTCTCACTGGGGTACTGTCCCACACACACTGACTCTCACTGGGGTACAGTCCCACACACATTGACTCTCACTGGAGTACAGTCCCACACACACTGACTCTCACTGGGGTACTGTCCCACACACACTGACTCTCACTGGGGTACATTCCCACACACACTGACTCTCACTGGGGTACAGTCCCACACACATTGACTCTCACTGGGGTACAGTCCCACACACACTGACTCTCACTGGGGTACAATCCCACACACACTGACTCTCACTGTGGTACAGGTCCCGCACACACTGACTCTCATTGGGGTATAGTCGCACACACACTGATTCTCACTGTGGTACAGTCCCACACACACTGACTCTCACTGGGGTTAGGTTCCCATACACACTGACTCTCATTGGGGTAGTGTCCCACACACACTGACTCTCACTAGGGTACTGTCGCACACACACACTGACTCTCACTGGGGTACAGTCCCACACACACTGACTCTCACTGGGGTACAGTCCTACACACACTGACTCTCACTGGGGTACAGTCCCACACACACTGACTCTCACTGGGGTACAGTCCCACACACACTGACTCTCACTGGGGTACTATCCCACACACACTGACTCTCACTGGGGTACAGTCCCACACACACTGACTCTCACTGGGGTTAGGTTCCCACACACACTGACTCTCACTGGGGAACAGTCCCATACACACTGACTCTCACTGGGGTACAGTCCCACACACATACTGACTCTCACTGGGGTACAGTCCCACACACACTAACTCTCACTGGGGTACTGTCCCAAACACACTGACTCTCACTGGGGTACTGTCCCACACACACTGACTCTCACTGGGGTACAGTCCGACACACATTGACTCTCACTGGAGTACAGTCCCACACACACTGACTCTCACTGGGGTACTGTCCCACACACACTGACTCTCACTGGGGTACATTCCCACACACACTGACTCTCACTGGGGTACAGTCCCACACACATTGACTCTCACTGGGGTACAGTCCCACACACACTGACTCTCATTGGGGTATAGTCGCACACACACTGATTCTCACTGTGGTACAGTCCAACACACACTGACTCTCACTGGGGTACAATCCCACACACACTAACTCTCACTGTGGTACAGGTCCCGCACACACTGACTCTCATTGGGGTATAGTCGCACACACACTGATTCTCACTGTGGTACAGTCCAACACACACTGACTCTCACTGGGGTTAGGTTCCCATACACACTGACTCTCATTGGGGTAGTGTCCCACACACACTGACTCTCACTAGGGTACTGTCGCACACACACACTGACTCTCACTGGGGTACAGTCCCACACACACTGACTCTCACTGGGGTACAGTCCCATACACACTGACTCTCACTGGGGTACTGTCCCACACACACTGACTCTCACTGGGGTACAGGTCCCACACACACTGACTCTCACTGGGGTACAGTCCCACACACACTGACTCTCACTGTGTTACAGTCCCACACACACTGACTCTCACTGTCGTACAGTTCCACACAAACTGACTCTCACTGGGATACTGTCCCACACACACTGACTCTCACTGGGGTATGGGTCCCAAACACACTGACTCTCACTGGGGTATGGGTCCCACACACACTGACTCTCACTGGGGTACAGTCCCACACACACTGACTCTCACTGGGGTACAGTCCCACACACACTGACTCTCACTGGGGTACAGTCCCACACACACTGACTCTCACTAGGATACTGTCCCACACACACTGACTCTCACTGGGTCTGGGTCCCACACACACTGACTCTCACTGGGGTATGGGTCCCACACACACTGACTCTCACTGGGGTACAGGCCCACACACACTGACTCTCACTGGGGTACAATCCCACACACACTGACTCTCACTGGGGTACAGGTCCCACACACACTGACTCTCATTGGGGTATAGTCCCACACACACTGATTCTCACTGGGGTACAGTCCCACACACACTGACTCTCACTGGGGTACAGTCCTACACACACACAGACTCTCACTGGGGTACAGTCCCACACACACTGACTCTCACTGGGGTACAGTCCCACACACATTGACTCTCACTGGGGTACAGTCCCACTCACATTGACTCTCACTGGGGTACAGTCCCACACACACTGACTCTCACTGGGGTACAGTCCCACACACACTGACTCTCACTGGGGTACAGTCCCACACACATTGACTCTCACTGGGGTACAGTCCCACACACACTGACTCTCACTGGGGTACAGTCCCACACACACTGACTCTCACTGGGGTACATTCCCACACATACTGACTCTCACTGGGATACAGTCCCACACACACTGACTCTCACTGGGGTACAGTCCCACACACACTGACTCTCACTGGGATACTGTCCCACACACACTGACTCTCACTGGGGTATGGGTCCCACACACACTGACTCTCACTGGGGTACGGGTCCCACACACACTGACTCTCACTGGGGTACAGTCCCACACAAACACTAACTCTCACTGGGGTACTGTCCCACACACACTGACTCTCACTGGGGTACAGTCCCACACACACTGACTCTCACTGTGGTACTGTCCCACACACACACTGACTCTCACTGGGGTACAGTCCAACACACACTGACTCTCACTGGGATACAGTCCCACACACACTGACTCTCACTGGGGCACTGTCCCACACACACTGACTCTCACTGGGGTACAGTCCCACACACACTGACTCTCACTGGGGTACAGAGCCACACACACTGACTCTCACTGGGGTAGTGTCCCACACACACTGACTCTCACTGGGGTACTGTCCCACAGACACACTGACTCTCACTGGGATGCTGTCCCACACACACTGACTATCACTGGGGTATGGGTCCCACACACACTGACTCTCACTGGGGTATGGGTCCCACACACACTGACTCTCACTGGGGTACAGTCCCACACACACTGACTCTCACTGGGGTACAATCCCACACACACTGACTCTGACTGGGGTACAGTCCCACACACACTGACTCTCACTGGGGTACAGTGCACTACACACACTGACTCTCACTGGGATACAGTCCCACACACACACAGACTCTCACTGGTGTACAGTCCCACACACACTGACTCTCACTGGGGTACAGTCCCACACACATTGACTCTCACTGGGGTACAGTCCCACACACACTGACTCTCACTGGGGTACAGTCCCACACACATTGACACTCACTGGGGTACAGTCCCACACACACTGACTCTCACTGGGGTACAGTCCCACACACACACTGACTCTCACTGGGGTACAGTCCCACACACACTGACTCTCACTGGGGTACAGTCCCACACACACTGACTCTCACTGGGGTACAGACCCACACACACTGACTCTCACTGTGGTAGTGTCCCACACACACTGACTCTCACTGGGGTACTGTCGCACACACACACTGACTCTCACTGGGGTACAGTCCCACACACACTGACTCTCACTGGGGTACTGTCCCACACACACTGACTCTCACTGGGGTACAGTCCCACACACACTGACTCTCACTGGGGTACTGTCCCACACACACTGACTCTCACTGGGGTACTGTCCCACACCCACTGACTCTCACTGGGGTAGTGTCCCACACACACTGACTCTCACTGGGGTACAGTCCCACATACACTGACTCTCACTGGGGTACAGTCCCACACACACTGACTCTCACTGGGGTACAGTCCCACACACACTGACTCTCACTGGGGTACAGGTCCCACACACACTGACTCTCACTGGGGTACAGTCCCACACACACTGACTCTCACTGGGTTACAGTCCCACACACACTGACTCTCACTGTGGTACAGTCCCACACACACTGACTCTCACTGGGATACTGTCCCACACACACTGACTCTCACTGGGGTATGGGTCCCACACACACTGACTCTCACTGGGGTATGGGTCCCACACACACTGACTCTCACTGGGGTACAGTCCCACACACACTGACTCTCACTGGGGTACTATCCCACACACACTGACTCTCACTGGGGTACAGGTCCCACACACACTGACTCTCATTGATGTATAGTCGCACACACACTGATTCTCACTGTGGTACAGTCCCACACACACTGACTCTCACTGGGGTTAGGTTCCCACACACACTGACTCTCATTGGGGTAGTGTCCCACACACACTGACTCTCACTAGGGTACTGTCGCACACACACACTGACTCTCACTGGGGAACAGTCCCATACACACTGACTCTCACTGGGGTACTGTCCCACACACACTGACTCTCACTGGGGTACAGTCCCACACACATACTGACTCTCACTGGGGTACAGTCCCACACACACTAACTCTCACTGGGGTACTGTCCCAAACACACTGACTCTCACTGGGGTACTGTCCCACACACACTGACTCTCACTGGGGTACAGTCCCACACACATTGACTCTCACTGGAATACAGTCCCACACACACTGACTCTCACTGGGGTACTGTCCCACACACACTGACTCTCACTGGGGTACATTCCCACACACACTGACTCTCACTGGGGTACAGTCCCACACACATTGACTCTCACTGGGGTACAGTCCCACACACACTGACTCTCACTGGGGTACAATCCCACACACACTGACTCTCACTGTGGTACAGGTCCCGCACACACTGACTCTCATTGGGGTATAGTCGCACACACACTGATTCTCACTGTGGTACAGTCCCACACACACTGACTCTCATTGGGGTAGTGTCCCACACACACTGACTCTCACTAGGGTACTGTCGCACACACACACTGACTCTCACTGGGGTACTATCCCACACACACTGACTCTCACTGGGGTACAGGTCCCACACACACTGACTCTCATTGATGTATAGTCGCACACACACTGATTCTCACTGTGGTACAGTCCCACACACACTGACTCTCACTGGGGTTAGGTTCCCACACACACTGACTCTCATTGGGGTAGTGTCCCACACACACTGACTCTCACTAGGGTACTGTCGCACACACACACTGACTCTCACTGGGGTACAGTCCCACACACACTGACTCTCACTGGGGAACAGTCCCATACACACTGACTCTCACTGGGGTACTGTCCCACACACACTGACTCTCACTGGGGTACAGTCCCACACACATACTGACTCTCACTGGGGTACAGTCCCACACACACTAACTCTCACTGCGGTACTGTCCCAAACACACTGACTCTCACTGGGGTACTGTCCCACACACACTGACTCTCACTGGGGTACAGTCCCACACACATTGACTCTCACTGGAGTGCAGTCCCACACACACTGACTCTCACTGGGGTACTGTCCCACACACACTGACTCTCACTGGGGTACATTCCCACACACACTGACTCTCACTGGGGTACAGTCCCACACACATTGACTCTCACTGGGGTACAGTCCCACACACACTGACTCTCACTGGGGTACAATCCCACACACACTGACTCTCACTGTGGTATAGGTCCCGCACACACTGACTCTCATTGGGGTATAGTCGCACACACACTGATTCTCACTGTGGTACAGTCCAACACACACTGACTCTCACTGGGGTTAGGTTCCCATACACACTGACTCTCATTGGGGTAGTGTCCCACACACACTGACTCTCACTAGGGTACTGTCGCACACACACACTGACTCTCACTGGGGTACAGTCCCACACACACTGACTCTCACTGGGGTACAGTCCCATACACACTGACTCTCACTGGGGTACTGTCCCACACACACTGACTCTCACTGGGGTACAGTCCCACACACATACTGACTCTCACTGGGGTACAGTCCCACACACACTGACTCTCACTGGGATACTGTCCCACACACACTGACTCTCACTGGAGTACTGTCCCACACTCACTCACTCTCACTGGGGTACAGTCCCACACACACTGACTCTCACTGGGATACTGTCCCACACACACTGACTCTCACTGGGTATGGGTCCCACACACACTGACTCTCACTGGGGTACTGTCCCACACACACTGACTCTCACTGGGGTACAGTCCCACACACACTGACTCTCACTGGGGTACAGTCCCACACACACTGACTCTCACTGGGATACTGTCCCAAACACACTGACTCTCACTGGGTATGGGTCCCACACACACTGACTCTCACTGGGGTATGGGTCCCACACACACTGGCTCTCAATGGGGTACAGTCCCACACACACTGACTCTCACTGGGGTACAATCCCACACACACTGACTCTCACTGGGGTACAGGTCCCACACACACTGACGTTCACTGGGGTACAGTCCCACACACACTGACTCTCACTGGGGTACAGTCCACTATACACACTGACTCTCACTGGGGTACAGTCCTACACACGCACAGACTCTCACTGGGGTACAGTCCCACACACACTGACTCTCACTGGGGTACAGTCCCACATACATTGACTCTCACTGGGGTACAGTCCCACACACACTGACTCTCACTGGGGTACAGTCCCACACACATTGACTCTCGCTGGGGTACAGTCCCACACACACTGACTCTCACTGGGGTACTGTCCCACACACACTGACTCTCACTGGGGTACATTCCCACACACACTGACTCTCACTGGGGTACAGTCCCACACACATTGACTCTCACTGGGGTACAGTCCCACACACACTGACTCTCACTGGGGTACTGTCCCACACACACTGACTCTCACTGGGTTACATTCCCACACACACAGACTCTCACTGGGGTACAGTCCCACACACATTGACTCTCACTGGGGTACAGTCCCACACACACTGACTCTCACTGGGGTACAGTCCCACACACACTGACTCTCACTGGGGTACATTCCCACACACACTGACTCTCACTGGGATACAGTCCCACACACACTGACTCTCACTGGGGTACAGTCCCACACACACTGACTCTCACTGGGGTATGGGTCCCACACACACTGACTCTCACTGGGGTATGGGTCCCACACACACTGACTCTCACTGGGGTATGGGTCCCACACACACTGACTCTCACTGGGGTACGGTCCCACACACACTGACTCTCACTGGGGTACAGTCCCACACACACTGACTCTCACTGGGGTACAGGTCCCACACACTGACTCTCATTGGGGTATAGTCCCACACACACTGATTCTCACTGTGGTACAGTTCACTACACACATTGACTCTCACTGGGGTACAGTCCCACACACATTGACTCTCACTGGGGTACAGTCCCACACACACTGACTCTCACTGGGGTACAGTCCCACACACATTGACTCTCACTCGGGTACAGTCCCACACACACTGTCTCTTACTGGGGTACAGTCCCACACACACTAAGTCTCACTGGGGTACAGTCCCACACACACTGACTCTCACTGGGGTACAGACCCACACACACTGACTCTCACTGGGGTACAGTCCCACACACACTGACTGTCACTGGGGTACTGTCCCACACACACCGACTCTCACTGGGGTATGGGTCCCACACACACTGACTCTCACTGGGGTATGCGTCCCACACACACTGACTCTCACTGGGGTACAGTCCCACACACACTGACTCTCACTGGGGTACAGACCCACACACACTGACTCTCATTGGGGTACAGTCCCACACACACTGACTGTCACTGGGGCACTGTCCCAGACACACTGACTCTCACTGGGGTATGGGTCCCACACACACTGACTCTCACTGGGGTAAAGTCCCACACACACTGACTCTCACTGGGGTACAGTCCCACACACACCGACTCTCACTGGGGTACAGTCCCACACACACACTGACTCTCACTGGGGTACAGTCCCACACACATTGACTCTCACTGGGGTACAGTCCCACACACACTGACTCTCACTGGGGTACAGTCCCATACACATTGACTCTCACTCGGGTACAGTCCCCCACACACTGTCTCTCACTGGGGTACAGTCCCACACACACTGACTCTCACTGGGGTACAGACCCACACACACTGTCTCTCACTGGGGTACAGTCCCACACACACTAACTCTCATTGGGGTACAGGTCCCACACACACTGACTCTCATTGGGGTATAGTCCCACACACACTGATTCTCACTGGGGTACAGTCCCACACACATTGACTCTCACTGTGGTACAGTCCCACACACACTGACTCTCACTGGGGTACTGTCCCACACACACTGACTCTCACTGGGGTACTGTCCCACACAGACACTGACTCTCACTGGGGTACAGACCCACACACACTGACTCTCACAGGGGTACAGACCCACACACACTGACTCTCACTGGGGTACAGTCCCACACACACTGACTCTCACTGGGGGACGGGTCACACACACACACTGACTCTCACTGGGGTACTGTCCCACACACACTGACTCTCACTGGGGTACAGTCCCACACACACTGACTCTCACTGGGGTACTGTCCCACACACACACTGACTCTCAGTGGGGTACAGTCCCACACACACTGACTCTTACTGGGGTACAGTCCCACACACGCTGACTCTCACTGGGGTACTGTCCCACACACACTAACTCTCACTGGGGTACAGTCCCACACACACTGACTCTCACTGGGGTACAGTCCCACACACACTGAGTCTCACTGGGGTACAGTCCCACACACACTGACTCTCACTGGGGTACAGGTCCCACACACACTGACTCTCACTGGGGTACAGTCCCACACACACTGACTCTCACTGGGGTACTGTCCCACACACACTGACTCTCGCTGGGGTACAGTCCTACACACACACAGACTCTCACTGGGGTACAGTCCCACACACACTGACTCTCACTGGGGTACAGGTCCCACACACACTGACTCTCACTGGGGTACAGTCCCACACACATTGACTCTCACTGGGGTACAGGTCCCACACACACTGACTCTCACTGGGGTACAGGTCCCACACACACTGACTCTCACTGGGGTATAGTCCCACACACACTGACTCTCACTGGGGTACTGTCCCACACACACACTGACTCTCACTGGGGTAGTGTCCCACACACACACTGACTCTCACTGGGGTGCAGTCCCACACACACTGACTCTCATTGGGGTACAGTCCCACACACACTGAGTCTCACTGGGGTACAGTCCCACACACACTGACTCTCACTGGGGTACAGACCCACACACACCGATTCTCACTGGGGTACTGTCCCACACACACTGACTCTCACTGGGGTACAGTCCCACACACACTGACACTCACTGGGGTACAGTACCACACACACTGACTCTCACTGGGGAAAAGTGCCACACACACTGACTCTCACTGGGGTACAGTCCCACACACACTGACTCTCACTGGGGTACGGGTCCCACACACACTGACTCTCACTGGGGTACAGTCCCACACACACTGACTCTTACTGGGGTACGGGTCCCACACACACTGACTCTCACTGGGGTACAGGTCCCACACACACTGACCCTCACTGGAGTACAGTCCAACACACACTGACTGTCACTGGGGTACAGTCCCACACACATTGACTCTCACTCGGGTACAGTCCCACACACACTGTCTCTCACTGGGGTACAGTCCCACACACACTGACTCTCACTGGGGTACAGACCCACACACAGTGACTCTGACTGGGGTACAGTCCCACACACATTAACTCTCATTGGGGTACAGGTCCCACACACACTGACTCTCATTTGGGTATAGTCCCACACACACTGATTCTCACTGGGGTACAGTCCCACACACACTGACTCTCACTGGGGTGCAGTCCCACACACACTGACTCTCACTGGGATACAGTCCACTACACACACTGTCTCTCACTGGGGTACAGTCCCACACACACTGACTCTCACTGGGGTACAGACCCACACACACTGACTCTCACTGGGGTACAGTCCCACACACACTAACTCTCATTGGGGTACAGGTCCCACACACACTGACTCTCATTGGGGTATAGTCCCACACACACTGACTCTCACTGGGGTACAGTCCCACACACATTGACTCTCACTGGGGTACAGGTCCGACACACACTGACTCTCACTGGGGTACAGGTCCCACACACACTGACTCTCACTGGGGTACAGTCCCACACACACTGACTCTCACTGGGCTACTGTCCCACACACACACTGACTCTCACTGGGGTACTGTCCCACACGCACTGACTCTCACTGGGGTACAGTCCCACACACACTGACTCTCACTGGGGTACTGTCCCACACACACTGACCCTCACTGGGGTACGGGTCCCACACACACTGACTCTCACTGGGGTACAGTCCCACACACACTGACTCTCACTGGGGTACAGTCCCACACACACCGACTCTCACTGGGGTACAGTCCCACACACATTGACTCTCACTGGGGTACAGTCCCACTCACATTGACGCTCACTGGGGTACAGTCCCACACACACTGACTCTCACTGGGGTACAGTCCCACACACACTGACTCTCACTGGGGTACAGTCCCACACACAGTGACTCTCACTGGGGTACAGTCCCACACACACTGACTCTCACTGGGGTACAGTCCCACACACACTGACTCTCACTGAGGTACAGTCCCACACACACTGACTCTCACTGGGGTACAGTCCACTACACACACTGACTCTCACTGGGGTACAGTTCCACACACATTGCCTCTCACTGGGGTACAGTCCCACACACACTGACTCTCACTGGGGTACAGTCCCACACACACTGACTCTCACTGGGGTACAGTCCCACACACACTGACTGTCACTGGGTTACTGTCCCACACACACCGACTCTCACTGGGGTATGGGTCCCACACACACTGACTCTCACTGGGGTATGGGTCCCACACACACTGACTCTCACTGGGGTACAGTCCCACACACACTGACTCTCACTGGGGTACAGACCCACACACACTGACTCTCACTGGGGTACAGTCCCACACACACTGACTGTCACTGGGGTACTGTCCCACACACACTGACTCTCACTGGGGTATGGGTCCCACACACACTGACTCTCACTGGGGTACAGTCCCACACACACTGACTCTCACTGGGGTACAGTCCCACACACACCGACTCTCACTGGGGTACAGTCCCACACACACACTGACTCTCACTGGGGTACAGTCCCACACACATTGACTCTCACTGGGGTACAGTCCCACACACACTGACTCTCACTGGGGTACAGTCCCATACACATTGACTCTCACTCGGGTACAGTCCCACACACACTGTCTCTCACTGGGGTACAGTCCCACACACACTGACTCTCACTGGGGTACAGACCCACACACACTGTCTCTCACTGGTGTACAGTCCCACACACACTAACTCTCATTGGGGTACAGGTCCCACACACACTGACTCTCATTGGGGTATAGTCCCACACACACTGATTCTCACTGGGGTACAGTCCCACACACATTGACTCTCACTGTGGTACAGTCCCACACACACTGACTCTCACTGGGGTACAGTCCCACACACACTGACTCTCACTGGGGTACTGTCCCACACAGACACTGACTCTCACTGGGGTACAGACCCACACACACTGACTCTCACTGGGGTACAGACCCACACACACTGACTCTCACTGGGGTACAGTCCCACACACAGTGACTCTCACTGGGGTACGGGTCACACACACACACTGACTCTCACTGGGGTACTGTCCCACACACACTGACTCTCACTGGGGTACAGTCCCACACACACTGACTCTCACTGGGGTACTGTCCCACACACACACTGACTCTCAGTGGGGTACAGTCCCACACACACTGACTCTCACTGGGGTACAGTCCCACACACGCTGACTCTCACTGGGGTACTGTCCCACACACACTAACTCTCACTGGGGTACAGTCCCACACACACTGACTCTCACTGGGGTACAGTCCCACACACACTGACTCTCACTGGGGTACAGTCCCACACACACTGACTCTCACTGGGGTACAGGTCCCACACACACTGACTCTCACTGGGGTACAGTCCCACACACACTGACTCTCACTGGGGTACTGTCCCACACACACCGACTCTCGCTGGGGTACAGTCCTACACACACACAGACTCTCACTGGGGTACAGTCCCACACACACTGACTCTCACTGGGGTACTGTCCCACACACATTGACTCTCACTGGGGTACAGTCCCACACACACTGACTCTCACTGGGGTACAGTCCCACACACATTGACTCTCGCTGAGGTACAGTCCCACACACACTGACTCTCACTGGGGTACTGACCCACACACACTGACTCTCACTGGGGTACGGGTCCCACACACACTGACTCTCACTGGGGTACAGGTCCCACAAACACTGACCCTCACTGGAGTACAGTCCCACACACACTGACTCTCACTGGGGTAGTGTCCCACACACACACTGACTCTCACTGGGGTACTGTCCCACACACACACTGACTCTCACTGGGGTGCAGTCCCACACACACTGACTCTCATTAGGGTACAGTCCCACACACACTGAGTCTCACTGGGGTACAGTCCCACACACACTGACTCTCACTGGGGTACAGACCCATACACACCGATTCTCACTGGGGTACAGTCCCACACACACTGACTCTCACTGTGGTACCGTCCCACACACACTGACACTCACTGGGGTACAGTACCACACACACTGACTCTCACTGGGGAAAAGTCCCACACACACTGACTCTCACTGGGGTACAGTCCCACACACACTGACTCTCACTGGGGTACGGGTCCCACACACACTGACTCTCACTGGGGTACAGTCCCACACACACTGACTCTTACTGGGGTACGGGTCCCACACACACTGACTCTCACTGGGGTACAGGTCCCACACACACTGACCCTCACTGGAGTACAGTCCAACACACACTGACTGTCACTGGGGTACAGTCCCACACACATTGACTCTCACTCGGGTACAGTCCCACACACACTGTCTCTCACTGGGGTACAGTCCCACACACACTGACTCTCACTGGGGTACAGACCCACACACACTGACTCTGACTGGGGTACAGTCTCACACACATTGACTCTCATTGGGGTACAGGTCCCACACACACTGACTCTCATTTGGGTATAGTCCCACACACACTGATTCTCACTGGGGTACAGTCCCACACACACTGACTCTCACTGGGGTGCAGTCCCACACACACTGACTCTCACTGGGATACAGTCCACTACACACACTGTCTCTCACTGGGGTACAGTCCCACACACACTGACTCTCACTGGGGTACAGACCCACACACACTGACTCTCACTGGGGTACAGTCCCACACACACTAACTCTCACTGGGGTACAGGTCCCACACACACTGACTCTCATTGGGGTATAGTCCCACACACACTGACTCTCACTGGGGTACAGTCCCACACACATTGACTCTCACTGGGGTACAGGTCCGACACACACTGACTCTCACTGGGGTACAGGTCCCACACACACTGACTCTCACTGGGGTACAGTCCCACACACACTGACTCTCACTGGGGTACAGTCCCACACACACTGACTCTCACTGGGGTACTGTCCCACACACACTGACCCTCACTGGGGTACGGGTCCCACACACACTGACTCTCACTGGGGTACAGTCCCACACACACTGACTCTCACTGGGGTACAGTCCCACACACACCGACTCTCACTGGGGTACAGTCCCACACACATTGACTCTCACTGGGGTACAGTCCCACTCACATTGACGCTCACTGGGGTACAGTCCCACACACACTGACTCTCACTGGGGTACAGTCCCACACACACTGACTCTCACTGGGATACTGTCCCACACACACTGTCTCTCACTGGGGTATGGGTCCCACACACACTGACTCTCACTGGGGTATGGGTCCCACACACACTGACTCTCACTGGGGTACAGTCCCACACACACACTAACTCTCACTGGGGTACTGTCCCACACACACTGACTCTCACTGGGGTACAGTCACACACACACTGACTCTCACTGTGGTACTGTCCCACACACACACTGACTCTCACTGGGGTACAGTCCAACACACACTGACTCTCACTGGGATACAGTCCCACACACACTGACTCTCACTGGGGCACTGTCCCACACACACTGACTCTCACTGGGGTACAGTCACACACACACTGACTCTCACTGTGGTACTGTCCCACACACACACTGACTCTCACTGGGGTACAGTCCAACACACACTGACTCTCACTGGGATACAGTCCCACACACACTGACTCTCACTGGGGTACAGTCCCACACACACTAACTCTCACTGGGGTACAGACCCACACACACTGACTCTCACTGGGGTAGTGTCCCACACACACTGACTCTCACTGGGGTACTGTCCCACAGACACACTGACTCTCACTGGGATGCTGTCCCACACACACTGACTCTCACTGGGGTATGGGTCCCACACACACTGACTCTCACTGGGGTATGGGTCCCACACACATTGACTCTCACTGGGGTACAGTCCCACACACACTGACTCTCACTGAAGTACAATCCCACACACACTGACTCTGACTGGGGTACAGGTCCCACACACACTGACTCTCATTGGGGTATAGTCCCACACACACTGATTCTCACTGGGGTACAGTCCCACACACACTGACTCTCACTGGGGTACAGTCCCACACACACTGACTCTCACTGGGGTACAGTGCACTACACACACTGACTCTCACTGGGATACAGTCCCACACACACACAGACTCTCACTGGGGTACAGTCCCACAAACACTGACTCTCACTGGGGTACAGTCCCACACACATTGACTCTCACTGGGGTACAGTCCCACACACACTGACTCTCACTGGGGTACTGTCCCACACACACTGACTCTCACTGGGGTACTGTCCCACACCCACTGACTCTCACTGGGGTAGTGTCCCACACACACTGACTCTCACTGGGGTACGTCACCACACACACTGACTCTCACTGGGGTACAGTCCCACACACACTGACTCTCACTGGGGTACAGTCCCACACACACACTGACTCTCACTGGGGTACAGTCCCACACACACTGACTCTCACTGGGGTACAGTCCCACACACACTGACTCTCACTGGGGTACAGACCCACACACACTGACTCTCACTGGGGTAGTGTCCCACACACACTGACTCTCACTGGGGTACTGTCGCACACACACACTGACTCTCACTGGGGTACAGTCCCACACACACTGACTCTCACTGGGGTACTGTCCCACACACACTGACTCTCACTGGGGTACAGTCCCACACACACACTGACTCTCACTGGGGTACAGTCCCACACACACTGACTCTCACTGGGGTACTGTCCCACACACACTGACTCTCACTGGGGTACTGTCCCACACCCACTGACTCTCACTGGGGTAGTGTCCCACACACACTGACTCTCACTGGGGTACGGGTACCACAGACACTGACTCTCACTGGGGTACAGTCCCACACACACTGACTCTCACTGGGGTACAGTCCCACACACACTGACTCTCACTGGGGTACAGTCCCACACACACTGACTCTCACTGGGGTACAGTCCCACATACACTGACTCTCACTGGGGTACAGTCCCACACACACTGACTCTCACTGGGGTACAGTCCCACACACACTGACTCTCAATGGGGTACAGGTCCCACACACACTGACTCTCACTGGGTTACAGTCCCACACACACTGACTCTCACTGTGGTACAGTCCCACACACACTGACTCTCACTGGGATACTGTCCCACACACACTGACTCTCACTGGGGTATGGGTCCCACACACACTGACTCTCACTGGGGTATGGGTCCCACACACACTGACTCTCACTGGGGTACAGTCCCACACACACTGACTCTCACTGGGGTACTATCCCACACACACTGACTCTCGCTGGGGTACAAGTCCCACACACACTGACTCTCATTGGGGTATAGTCGCACACACACTGATTCTCACTGTGGTACAGTCCCACACACACTGACTCTCACTGGGGTTAGGTTCCCACACACACTGACTCTCACTAGGGTACTGTCGCACACACACACTGACTCTGACTGGGGTACAGTCCCACACACACTGACTCTCACTGGGGTACAGTCCCATACACACTGACTCTAACTGGGGTACTGTCCCACACACACTGACTCTCACTGGGGTACAGTCCCACACACATACTGACTCTCACTGGGGTACAGTCCCACACACACTGACTCTCACTGGGGTACTGTCCCACACACACTGACTCTCACTGGGGTACAGTCCCACACACTTTGACTCTCACTGGAGTACAGTCCCACACACACTGACTATCACTGGGGTACTGTCCCACACACACTGACTCTCACTGGGGTACATTCCCACACACACTGACTCTCACTGGGGTACAGTCCCACACACATTGACTCTCACTGGGGTACTGTCCCACACTCACTGACTCTTACTGGGGTACAGTCCCACACACACTGACTCTCACTGGGATACTGTCCCACACACACTGACTCTCACTGGGTATGGGTCCCACACACACTGACTCTCACTGGGGTATGGGTCCCACACACACTGACTCTCACTGGGGTACAGTCCCACACACACTGACTCTCACTGGGGTACAATCCCACACACACTGACTCTCACTGGGGTACAGTCCACTATACACACTGACTCTCACTGGGGTACAGTCCTACACACACACATACTCTCACTGGGGTACAGTCCCACACACACTGACTCTCACTGGGGTACAGTCCCACACACATTGACTCTCACTGGGGTACAGTCCCACACACATTGACTCTCGCTGGGGTACAGTCCCACACACACTGACTCTCACTGGGGTACAGTCCCACACACACTGACTCTCACTGGGGTACAATCCCACACACACTGACTCTCACTGGGGTACAGTCCCACACACACTGATTCTCACTGGGGTACAGTCCCACACACACTGACTCTCACTGGGGTACAGTCCCACACACACTGACTCTCACTGGGGTACAGTCCACTACACACACTGACTCTCACTGGGGTACAGTTCCACACACATTGCCTCTCACTGGGGTACAGTCCCACACACACTTACTCTCACTGGGGTACAGTCCCACACACACTGACTCTCACTGGGGTACAGACCCATACACACTGACTCTCACTGGGGTACAGTCCCACACACACTGACTTTCACTGGGGTGCAGACCCACACACACTGACTCTCACTGGGGTACAGTCCCACACACACTGACTGTCACTGGGGTACTGTCCCACACACACTGACTCTCACTGGGGTATGGGTCCCACACACACTGACTCTCACTGGGGTACAGTCCCACACACACTGACTCTCACTGGGGTACAGTCCCACACACACCGACTCTCACTGGGGTACAGTCCCACACACACACTGACTCTCACTGGGGTACAGTCCCACACACATTGACTCTCACTGGGGTACAATCCCACACACACTGACTCTCACTGGGGTACAGTCCCATACACATTGACTCTCACTCGGGTACAGTCCCACACACACTGTCTCTCACTGGGGTACAGTCCCACACACACTGACTCTCACTGGGGTACAGACCCACACACACTGTCTCTCACTGGGGTACAGTCCCACACACACTAACTCTCATTGGGGTACAGGTCCCACACACACTGACTCTCATTGGGGTATAGTCCCACACACACTGATTCTCACTGGGGTACAGTCCCACACACATTGACTCTCACTGTGGTACAGTCCCACACACACTGACTCTCACTGGGGTACTGTCCCACACACACTGACTCTCACTGGGGTACTGTCCCACACAGACACTGACTCTCACTGGGGTACAGACCCACACACACTGACTCTCACTGGGGTACAGACCCACACACACTGACTCTCACTGGGGTACAGTCCCACACACACTGACTCTCACTGGGGTACGGGTCACACACACACACTGACTCTCACTGGGGTACTGTCCCACACACACTGACTCTCACTGGGGTACAGTCCCACACACACTGACTCTCACTGGGGTACTGTCCCACACACACACTGACTCTCAGTGGGGTACAGTCCCACACACACTGACTCTCACTGGGGTACAGTCCCACACACGCTGACTCTCACTGCGGTACTGTCCCACACACACTAACTCTCACTGGGGTACAGTCCCACACACACTGACTCTCACTGGGGTACAGTCCCACACACACTGACTCTCACTGGGGTACAGTCCCACACACACTGACTCTCACTGGGGTACAGGTCCCACACACACTGACTCTCACTGGGGTACAGTCCCACACACACTGACTCTCACTGGGGTACTGTCCCACACACACTGACTCTCGCTGGGGTACAGTCCTACACACACACAGACTCTCACTGGGGTACAGTCCCACACACACTGACTCTCACTGGGGTACAGTCCCACACACATTGACTCTCACTGGGGTACAGTCCCACACACACTGACTCTCACTGGGGTACAGTCCCACACACATTGACTCTCGCTGGGGTACAGTCCCACACACACTGACTCTCACTGGGGTACTGTCCCACACACACTGACTCTCACTGGGCTACATTCCCACACACACTGACTCTCACTGGGGTACAGGTCCCACACACACTGACTCTCACTGGGGTACAGTCCCACACACATTGACTCTCACTGGGGTACTGTCCCACACACACACTGACTCTCACTGGGGTACTGTCCCACACACACACTGACTCTCACTGGGGTGCAGTCCCACACACACTGACTCTCATTGGGGTACAGTCCCACACACACTGAGTCTCACTGGGGTACAGTCCCACACACACTGACTCTCACTGGGGTACAGACCCACACACACCGATTCTCACTGGGGTACAGTCCCACACACACTGACTCTCACTGGGGTACAGTCCCACACACACTGACACTCACTGGGGTACAGTACCACACACACTGACTCTCACTGGGGAAAAGTCCCACACACACTGACTCTCACTGGAGTACAGTCCCACACACACTGACTCTCACTGGGGTACGGGTCCCACACACACTGACTCTAACTGGGGTACAGTCCCACACACACTGACTCTTACTGGGGTACGGGTCCCACACACACTGACTCTCACTGGGGTACAGGTCCCACACACACTGACCCTCACTGGAGTACAGTCCAACACACACCTACTGTCACTGGGGTACAGTCCCACACACATTGACTCTCACTCGGGTACAGTCCCACACACACTGTCTCTCACTGGGGTACAGTCCCACACACACTGACTCTTACTGGGGTACAGACCCACACACACTGACACTCACTGGGGTACAGTCCCACACACATTAACTCTCATTGGGGTACAGGTCCCACACACACTGACTCTCATTTGGGTATAGTCCCACACACACTGACTCTCACTGGGGTACAGTCCCACACACACTAACTCTCACTGGGGTACTGTCCCACACACACACTGACTCTCACTGCGGTACTGTCCCACACACACACTGACTCTCACTGGGGTGCAGTCCCACACACACTAACTCTCACTGGGGTACAGTCCCACAAACACTGACTCTCACTGGGGTACGGGTCCCACAAACACTGACTCTCACTGGGGTACAGGTCCCACACACATTGACTCTCACTGGGGTACAGTCCCACTCACATTGACGCTCACTGGGGTACAGTCCCACACACACTGACTCTCACTGGGGTACAGTCCCACACACACTGACTCTCACTGGGGTACAGTCCCACACACAGTGACTCTCACTGGGGTACAGTCCCACACACACTGACTCTCACTGGGGTACAGTCCCACACACACTGACTCTCACTGGGGTACATTCCCACACATACTGACTCTCACTGGGATACAGTCCCACACACACTGACTCTCACTGGGGTACAGTCCCACACACACTGACTCTCACTGGGATACTGTCCCACACACACTGTCTCTCACTGGGGTATGGGTCCCACACACACTGACTCTCACTGGGGTGTGGGTCCCACACACAGTGACTCTCACTGGGGTACAGTCACACACACACTGACTCTCACTGTGGTACTGTCCCACACACACACTGACTCTCACTGGGGTACAGTCCAACACACACTGACTCTCACTGGGATACAGTCCCACACACACTGACTCTCACTGGGGCACTGTCCCAAACACACTGACTCTCACTGGGGTACAGTCCCACACACACTGACTTTCACTGGGGTACAGACCCACACACACTGACTCTCACTGGGGTAGTGTCCCACACACACTGACTCTCACTGGGGTACTGTCCCACAGACACACTGACTCTCACTGGGATGCTGTCCCACACACACTGACTCTCACTGGGGTATGGGTCCCACACACACTGACTCTCACTGGGGTATGGGTCCCACACACACTGACTCTCACTGGGGTACAGTCCCACACACACTGACTCTCACTGGGGTACAATCCCACACACACTGACTCTGACTGGGGTACAGGTCCCACACACACTGACTCTCATTGGGGTATAGTCCCACACACACTGATTCTCACTGGGGTACAGTCCCACACACACTGACTCTCACTGGGGTACAGTCCCACACACACTGACTCTCACTGGGGTACAGTGCACTACACACACTGACTCTCACTGGAATACAGTCCCACACACACACAGACTCTCACTGGGGTACAGTCCCACAAACACTGACTCTCACTGGGGTACAGTCCCACACACATTGACTCTCACTGGGGTACAGTCCCACACACACTGACTCTCACTGGGGTACAGTCCCACACACACTGACTCTCACTAGGGTACAGTCCCACACACACACTGACTCTCACTGGGGTACAGTCCCACACACACTGACTCTCACTGGGGTACAGTCCCACACACACTGACTCTCACTGGGGTACAGACCCACACACACTGACTCTCACTGGGGTAGTGTCCCACACACACTGACTCTCACTAGGGTACTGTCGCACACACACACTGACTCTCACTGGGGTACAGTCCCACACACACTGACTCTCACTGGGGTACTGTCCCACACACACTGACTCTCACTGGGGTACAGTCCCACACACACACTGACTCTCACTGGGGTACAGTCCCACACACACTGACTCTCACTGGGGTACTGTCCCACACACACTGACTCTCACTGGGGTACTGTCCCACACCCACTGACTCTCACTGAGGTAGTGTCCCACACACACTGACTCTCACTGGGGTACTGTCCCACAGACACACTGACTCTCACTGGGATGCTGTCCCACACACACTGACTCTCACTGGGGTATGGGTCCCACACACACTGACTCTCACTGGGGTACAGTCCCACACACACTGACTCTCACTGGGGTACAATCCCACACACACTGACTCTCACTGGGGTACAGTCCCACACACACACTGACTCTCACTGGGGTACAGTCCAACACACACTGACTCTCACTGGGATACAGTCCCACACACACTGACTCTCACTGGGGCACTGTCCCAAACACACTGACTCTCACTGGGGTACAGTCCCACACACACTGACTTTCACTGGGGTACAGACCCACACACACTGACTCTCACTGGGGTAGTGTCCCACACACACTGACTCTCACTGGGGTACTGTCCCACAGACACACTGACTCTCATTGGGATGCTGTCCCACACACACTGACTCTCACTGGGGTATGGGTCCCACACACACTGACTCTCACTGGGGTACAGTCCCACACACACTGACTCTCACTGGGGTACAATCCCACACACACTGACTCTGACTGGGGTACAGGTCCCACACACACTGACTCTCATTGGGGTATAGTCCCACACACACTGATTCTCACTGGGGTACAGTCCCACACACACTGACTCTCACTGGGGTACAGTCCCACACACACTGACTCTCACTGGGGTACAGTGCACTACACACACTGACTCTCACTGGAATACAGTCCCACACACACACAGACTCTCACTGGGGTACAGTCCCACAAACACTGACTCTCACTGGGGTACAGTCCCACACACATTGACTCTCACTGGGGTACAGTCCCACACACACTGACTCTCACTGGGGTACAGTCCCACACACACTGACTCTCACTGGGGTACAGTCCCACACACACACTGACTCTCACTGGGGTACAGTCCCACACACACTGACTCTCACTGGGGTACAGTCCCACACACACTGACTCTCACTGGGGTACAGACCCACACACACTGACTCTCACTGGGGTAGTGTCCCACACACACTGACTCTCACTAGGGTACTGTCGCACACACACACTGACTCTCACTGGGGTACAGTCCCACACACACTGACTCTCACTGGGGTACTGTCCCACACACACTGACTCTCACTGGGGTACAGTCCCACACACACACTGACTCTCACTGGGGTACAGTCCCACACACACTGACTCTCACTGGGGTACTGTCCCACACACACTGACTCTCACTGGGGTACTGTCCCACACCCACTGACTCTCACTGAGGTAGTGTCCCACACACACTGACTCTCACTGGGGTACGGGTACCAGACACACTGACTCTCACTGGGGTACAGTCCCACACACACTGACTCTCACTGGGGTACAGGTCCCACACACACTGACTCTCACTGGGGTACAGTCCCACACACACTGACTCTCACTGGGGTACTGTCCCACACACACTGACTCTCGCTGGGGTACAGTCCTACACACACACAGACTCTCACTGGGGTACAGTCCCACACACACTGACTCTCACTGGGGTACAGTCCCACACACATTGACTCTCACTGGGGTACAGTCCCACACACACTGACTCTCACTGGGGTACAGTCCCACACACATTGACTCTCGCTGGGGTACAGTCCCACACACACTGACTCTCACTGGGGTACTGTCCCACACACACTGACTCTCACTGGGGTACATTCCCACACACACTGACTCTCACTGGGGTACAGGTCCCACACACACTGACTCTCACTGGGGTACAGTCCCACACACATTGACTCTCACTGGGGTACTGTCCCACACACACACTGACTCTCACTGGGGTACTGTCCCACACACACACTGACTCTCACTGGGGTGCAGTCCCACACACACTGACTCTCATTGGGGTACAGTCCCACACACACTGAGTCTCACTGGGGTACAGTCCCACACACACTGACTCTCACTGGGGTACAGACCCACACACACCGATTCTCACTGGGGTACAGTCCCACACACACTGACTCTCACTGGGGTACAGTCCCACACACACTGACACTCACTGGGGTACAGTACCACACACACTGACTCTCACTGGGGAAAAGTCCCACACACACTGACTCTCACTGGGGTACAGTCCCACACACACTGACTCTCACTGGGGTACGGGTCCCACACACACTGACTCTCACTGGGGTACAGTCCCACACACACTGACTCTTACTGGGGTACGGGTCCCACACACACTGACTCTCACTGGGGTACAGGTCCCACACACACTGACCCTCACTGGAGTACAGTCCAACACACACTGACTGTCACTGGGGTACAGTCCCACACACATTGACTCTCACTCGGGTACAGTCCCACACACACTGTCTCTCACTGGGGTACAGTCCCACACACACTGTCTCTCACTGGGGTACAGACCCACACACACTGACTCTCACTGGGGTACAGTCCCACATACATTAACTCTCATTGGGGTACAGGTCCCACACACACTGACTCTCATTTGGGTATAGTCCCACACACACTGATTCTCACTGGGGTACAGTCCCACACACACTGACTCTCACTGGGGTGCAGTCCCACACACACTGACTCTCACTGGGATACAGTCCACTACACACACTGTCTCTCACTTGGGTACAGTCCCACACACACTGACTCTCACTGGGGTACAGACCCACACACACTGACTCTCACTGGGGTACAGTCCCACACACACTAACTCTCATTGGGGTACAGGTCCCACACACACTGACTCTCATTGGGGTATAGTCCCACACACACTGACTCTCACTGGGGTACAGTCCCACACACATTGACTCTCACTGGGGTACAGGTCCGACATACACTGACTCTCACTGGGGTACAGGTCCCACACACACTGACTCTCACTGGGGTACAGTCCCACACACACTGACTCTCACTGGGGTACTGTCCCACACACACATTGACTCTCACTGCGGTACTGTCCCACACACACACTGACTCTCACTGGGGTGCAGTCCCACACACACTGACTCTCACTGGGGTACAGTCCCACAAACACTGACTCTCACTGGGGTACGGGTCCCACAAACACTGACTCTCACTGGGGTACAGGTCCCACACACACTGACCCTCACTGGGGTACAGTCCCACACGCACTGACTCTCACTGGGGTACAGTCCCACACACACTGACTCTCACTGGGGTACTGTCCCACACACACTGACCCTCACTGGGGTACGGGTCCCACACACACTGACTCTCACTGGGGTACAGTCCCACACACACTGACTCTCACTGGGGTACAGTCCCACACACACCGACTCTCACTGGGGTACAGTCCCACACACATTGACTCTCACTGGGGTACAGTCCCACTCACATTGACGCTCACTGGGGTACAGTCCCACACACACTGACTCTCACTGGGGTACAGTCCCACACACACTGACTCTCACTGGGGTACAGTCCCACACACAGTGACTCTCACTGGGGTACAGTCCCACACACACTGACTCTCACTGGGGTACAGTCCCACACACACTGACTCTCACTGGGGTACATTCCCACACATGCTGACTCTCACTGGGATACAGTCCCACACACACTGACTCTCACTGTGGTACAGTCCCACACACACTGACTCTCACTGGGATACTGTCCCACACACACTGTCTCTCACTGGGGTATGGGTCCCACACACACTGACTCTCACTGGGGTATGGGTCCCACACACACTGACTCTCACTGGGGTACAGTCCCACACACACACTAACTCTCACTGGGGTACTGTCCCACACACACTGACTCTCACTGGGGTACAGTCACACACACACTGACTCTCACTGTGGTACTGTCCCACACACACACTGACTCTCACTGGGGTACAGTCCAACACACACTGACTCTCACTGGGATACAGTCCCACACACACTGACTCTCACTGGGGCACTGTCCCACACACACTGACTCTCACTGGGGTACAGTCCCACACACACTGACTTTCACTGGGGTACAGACCCACACACACTGACTCTCACTGGGGTAGTGTCCCACACACACTGACTCTCACTGGGGTACTGTCCCACAGACACACTGACTCTCACTGGGATGCTGTCCCACACACACTGACTCTCACTGGGGTATGGGTCCCACACACACTGACTCTCACTGGGGTATGGGTCCCACACACACTGACTCTCACTGGGGTACAGTCCCACACACACTGACTCTCACTGGGGTACAATCCCACACACACTGACTCTGACTGGGGTACAGGTCCCACACACACTGACTCTCATTGGGGTATAGTCCCACACACACTGATTCTCACTGGGGTACAGTCCCACACACACTGACTCTCACTGGGGTACAGTCCCACACACACTGACTCTCACTGGGGTACAGTGCACTACACACACTGACTCTCACTGGAATACAGTCCCACACACACACAGACTCTCACTGGGGTACAGTCCCACAAACACTGACTCTCACTGGGGTACAGTCCCACACACATTGACTCTCACTGGGGTACAGTCCCACACACACTGACTCTCACTGGGGTACAGTCCCACACACATTGACTCTCACTGGGGTACAGTCCCACACACACTGACTCTCACTGGGGTACAGTCCCACACACACACTGACTCTCACTGGGGTACAGTCCCACACACACTGACTCTCACTGGGGTACAGTCCCACACACACTGACTCTCACTGGGGTACAGACCCACACACACTGACTCTCACTGGGGTAGTGTCCCACACACACTGACTCTCACTAGGGTACTGTCGCACACACACACTGACTCTCACTGGGGTACAGTCCCACACACACTGACTCTCACTGGGGTACTGTCCCACACACACTGACTCTCACTGGGGTACAGTCCGACACACACACTGACTCTCACTGGGGTACAGTCCCACACACACTGACTCTCACTGGGGTACTGTCCCACACACACTGACTCTCACTGGGGTACTGTCCCACACCCACTGACTCTCACTGTGGTACAGTCCCACACACACTGACTCTCACTGGGGTACAGTCCCACACACACTGACTCTCACTGATGTACAGTCCCACACACACTGACTCTCACTGGGGTACAGTCCCACATACACTGACTCTCACTGGGGTACAGTCCCACACACACTGACTCTCACTGGGATACAGTGCCACACACACTGACTCTCACTGGGGTACAGGTCCCACACACACTGACTCTCACTGGGGTACAGTCCCACACACACTGACTCTCACTGGGTTACAGTCCCACACACACTGACTCTCACTGTGGTACAGTCCCACACACACTGACTCTCACTGGGGTATGGGTCCCACACACACTGACTCACTGGGGTACAGTCCCACACACACTGACTCTCACTGGGGTACAGTCCCACACACACTGACTCTCACTGGGGTATAGGTCCCACACACACTGACTCTCACTGGGGGAGAGTCCCACACACACTGACTCTCACTGGGGTACTATCCCACACACACTGACTCTCACTGGGGTACAGGTCCCACACACACTGACTCTCACTGGGGTACAGTCCCACACACATTGACTCTCACTGGGGTACAGGTCCCACACACACTGACTCTCACTGGGGTACAGGTCCCACACACATAGAAACATAGAAACATAGAAAATAGGTGCAGGAGCAGGCCATTCAGCCCTTCTAGCCTGCACCGCCATTCAATGAGTTCATGGCTGAACATGAAACTTCAGTACCCGCTTCCTGCTTTCTCGCCATAACCCTTGATCCCCCGAGTAGTAAGGACTTCATCTGACTCCCTTTTGAATATATTTAGTGAATTGGCCTCAACTACTTTCTGTGGTAGAGAATTCCACAGGTTCACCACTCTCTGGGTGAAGAAGTTTCTCCTCATCTCGGTCCTAAATGGCTTACCCCTTATCCTCAGACTGTGACCCCTGGTTCTGGACTTCCCCAACATTGGGAACATTCTTTCTGCATCTAACCTGTCTAAACCCGTCAGAATTTTAAACGTTTCTATGAGGTCCCCTCTCATTCTTCTGAACTCCAGTGAATACAAGCCCAATTGATCCAATCTTTCTTGATAGGTCAGTCCCGCCATCCCGGGAATCAGTCTGGTGAACCTTCGCTGCACTCCCTCAATAGCAAGAATGTCCTTCCTCAAGTTAGGAGACCAAAACTGTACACAATACTCCAGGTGTGGCCTCACCAAGGCTCTGTACAACTGTAGCAACACCTCCCTGCCCCTGTATTCAAATCCCCTCGCTATGAAGGCCAACATGCCATTTGCTTTCTTAACCGCCTGCTGTACCTGCATGCCAACCTTCAATGACTGATGTACCATGACACCCAGGTCTCGTTGCACCTTCCCTTTTCCTAATCTGTCACCATTCAGATAATAGTCTGTCTCTCTGTTTTTACCACCAAAGTGGATAACCTCACATTTATCCACATTATACTTCATCTGCCATGCATTTGCCCACTCACCTAACCTATCCAAGTCACTCTGCAGCCTAATAGCATCCTCCTCGCAGCTCACACTGCCACCCAACTTAGTATCATCCGCAAATTTGGAGATACTGCATTTAATCCCCTCGTCTAAATCATTAATGTACAATGTAAACAGCTGGGGCCCCAGCACAGAACCTTGCGGCACTCCACTAGTCACTGCCTGCCATTCTGAAAAGTACCCGTTTACTCCTACTCTTTGCTTCCTGTCTGACAACCAGTTCTCAATCCACGTCAGCACACTACCCCCAATCCCATGTGCTTTAACTTTGCACATTAATCTCTTGTGTGGGACCTTGTCGAAAGCCTTCTGAAAGTCCAAATATACCACATCAACTGGTTCTCCTTTGTCCACTTTACTGGAAACATCCTCAAAAAATTCCAGAAGATTTGTCAAGCATGATTTCCCTTTCACAAATCCATGCTGACTTGGACCTATCATGTCACCATTTTCCAGATGCACTGCTATGACATCCTTAATAATTGATTCCATCATTTTACCCACTACTGAGGTCAGGCTGACCGGTCTATAATTCCCTGTTTTCTCTCTCCCTCCTTTTTTAAAAAGTGGGGTTACATTGGCTACCCTCCACTCCATAGGAACTGATCCAGAGTCAATGGAATGTTGGAAAATGACTGTCAATGCATCAGCTATTTCCAAGGCCACCTCCTTAAGTACTCTAGGATGCAGTCCATCAGGCCCTGGGGATTTATCGGCCTTCAATCCCATCAATTTCCCCAACACAATTTCCCGACTAATAAAGATTTCCCTCAGTTCCTCTTCCTTACTAGACCCTCTGACCCCTTTTATATCCGGAAGGTTGTTTGTATCCTCCTTAGTGAATACCGAACCAAAGTACTTGTTCAATTGATCCGCCATTTCTTTGTTCCCCGTTATGACTTCCCCTGATTCTGACTGCAGGGGACCTACGTTTGTCTTCACCAACCTTTTTCTCTTTACATACCTATAGAAACTTTTGCAATCCGCCTTAATGTTCCCTGCAAGCTTCTTCTCGTACTCCATTTTCCCTGTCCTAATCAAACCCTTTGACTCTCACTGGGGTACAGTCCCACACACACTGACTCTCACTGGGGTACTGTCCCACACACACACTGACTCTCACTGGGGTACTGTCCCACACACACACTGACTCTCACTGGGGTGCAGTCCCACACACACTGACTCTCATTGGGGTACAGTCCCACACACACTGAGTCTCACTGGGGTACAGTCCCACACACACTGACTCTCACTGGGGTACAGACCCACACACACCGATTCTCACTGGGGTACAGTCCCACACACACTGACTCTCACTGGGGTACAGTCCCACACACACTGACACTCACTGGGGTACAGTACCACACTCACTGACTCTCACTGGGGAAAAGTCCCACACACACTGACTCTCACTGGGGTACAGTCCCACACACACTGACTCTCACTGGGGTACGGGTCCCACACACACTGACTCTCACTGGGGTACAGTCCCACACACACTGACTCTTACTGGGGTACGGGTCCCACACACACTGACTCTCACTGGGGTACAGGTCCCACACACACTGACCCTCACTGGAGTACAGTCCAACACACACTGACTGTCACTGGGGTACAGTCCCACACACATTGACTCTCACTCGGGTACAGTCCCACACACACTGTCTCTCACTGGGGTACAGTCCCACACACACTGACTCTCACTGGGGTACAGACCCACACACACTGACTCTGACTGGGGTACAGTCCCACACACATTAACTCTCATTGGGGTACAGGTCCCACACACACTGACTCTCATTTGGGTATAGTCCCACACACACTGATTCTCACTGGGGTACAGTCCCACACACACTGACTCTCACTGGGGTGCAGTCCCACACACACTGACTCTCACTGGGATACAGTCCACTACACACACTGTCTCTCACTGGGGTACAGTCCCACACACACTGACTCTCACTGGGGTACAGACCCACACACACTGACTCTCACTGGGGTACAGTCCCACACACACTAACTCTCATTGGGGTACAGGTCCCACACACACTGACTCTCATTGGGGTATAGTCCCACACACACTGACTCTCACTGGGGTACAGTCCCACACACATTGACTCTCACTGGGGTACAGGTCCGACATACACTGACTCTCACTGGGGTACAGGTCCCACACACACTGACTCTCACTGGGGTACAGTCCCACACACACTGACTCTCACTGGGGTACGGTCCCACACACACACTGACTCTCACTGCGGTACTGTCCCACACACACACTGACTCTCACTGGGGTGCAGTCCCACACACACTGACTCTCACTGGGGTACAGTCCCACAAACACTGACTCTCACTGGGGTACGGGTCCCACAAACACTGACTCTCACTGGGGTACAGGTCCCACACACACTGACCCTCACTGGGGTACAGTCCCACACGCACTGACTCTCACTGGGGTACAGTCCCACACACACTGACTCTCACTGGGGTACTGTCCCACACACACTGACCCTCACTGGGGTACGGGTCCCACACACACTGACTCTCACTGGGGTACAGTCCCACACACACTGACTCTCACTGGGGTACAGTCCCACACACACCGACTCTCACTGGGGTACAGTCCCACACACATTGACTCTCACTGGGGTACAGTCCCACTCACATTGACGCTCACTGGGGTACAGTCCCACACACACTGACTCTCACTGGGGTACAGTCCCACACACACTGACTCTCACTGGGGTACAGTCCCACACACAGTGACTCTCACTGGGGTACAGTCCCACACACACTGACTCTCACTGGGGTACAGTCCCACACACACTGACTCTCACTGTGGTACATTCCCACACATACTGACTCTCACTGGGATACAGTCCCACACACACTGACTCTCACTGGGGTACAGTCCCACACACACTGACTCTCACTGGGATACTGTCCCACACACACTGTCTCTCACTGGGGTATGGGTCCCACACACACTGACTCTCACTGGGGTATGGGTCCCACACACACTGACTCTCACTGGGGTACAGTCCCACACACACACTAACTCTCACTGGGGTACTGTCCCATACACACTGACTCTCACTGGGGTACAGTCACACACACACACTGACTCTCACTGGGGTACAGTCCAACACACACTGACTCTCACTGGGATACAGTCCCACACACACTGACTCTCACTGGGGCACTGTCCCACACACACTGACTCTCACTGGGGTACAGTCCCACACACACTGACTTTCACTGGGGTACAGACCCACACACACTGACTCTCACTGGGGTAGTGTCCCACACACACTGACTCTCACTGGGGTACTGTCCCACAGACACACTGACTCTCACTGGGATGCTGTCCCACACACACTGACTCTCACTGGGGTATGGGTCCCACACACACTGACTCTCACTGGGGTATGGGTCCCACACACACTGACTCTCACTGGGGTACAGTCCCACACACACTGACTCTCACTGGGGTACAATCCCACACACACTGACTCTGACTGGGGTACAGGTCCCACACACACTGACTCTCATTGGGGTATAGTCCCACACACACTGATTCTCACTGGGGTACAGTCCCACACACACTGACTCTCACTGGGGTACAGTCCCACACACACTGACTCTCACTGGGGTACAGTGCACTACACACACTGACTCTCACTGGAATACAGTCCCACACACACACAGACTCTCACTGGGGTACAGTCCCACAAACACTGACTCTCACTGGGGTACAGTCCCACACACATTGACTCTCACTGGGGTACAGTCCCACACACACTGACTCTCACTGGGGTACAGTCCCACACACATTGACTCTCACTGGGGTACAGTCCCACACACACTGACTCTCACTGGGGTACTGTCCCACACACACTGACTCTCACTGGGGTACTGTCCCACACCCACTGACTCTCACTGGGGTAGTGTCCCACACACACTGACTCTCACTGGGGTACGGGTACCACACACACTGACTCTCACTGGGGTACAGTCCCACACACACTGACTCTCACTGGGGTACAGTCCCACACACACTGACTCTCACTGGGGTACAGTCCCACACACACTGACTCTCACTGGGGTACAGTCCCACACACACTGACTCTCACTGGGGTACTATCCCACACACACTGACTCTCACTGGGGTACAGGTCCCACACACACTGACTCTCATTGGGGTATAGTCGCACACACACTGATTCTCACTGTGGTACAGTCCCACACACACTGACGCTCACTGGGGTACAGTCCCACACACACTGTCTCTCACTGGGGTACAGTCCACTATACACACTGACTCTCACTGGGGTACAGTCCTACACACACACATACTCTCACTGGGGTACAGTCCCACACACACTGACTCTCACTGGGGAACAGTCCCACACACATTGACTCTCACTGGGGTACAGTCCCACACACACTGACTCTCACTGGGGTACAGTCCCACACACATTGACTCTCGCTGGGGTACAGTCCCACACACACTGACTCTCACTGGCGTACTGTCCCACACACACTGACTCTCACTGGGGTACATTCCCACACACACTGACTCTCACTGGGGTACAGTCCCACACACATTGACTCTCACTGGGGTACAGTCCCACACACACTGACTCTCACTGGGGTACAGTCCCACACACACTGACTCTCACTGGGGTACATTCCCACACACACTGACTCTCATTGGGATACAGTCCCACACACACTGACTCTCACTGGGGTACAGTCCCACACACACTGACTCTCACTGGGATACTGTCCCACACACACTGACTCTCACTGGGGTACGGTCCCACACACACTGACTCTCACTGGGGTACAGTCCCACACACACCGACTCTCACTGGGGTATGGGTCCCACACACACTGACTCTCACTGGGGTACGGTCCCACACACACTGACTCTCACTGGGGTACAGTCCCACACACACTGATTCTCACTGGGGTACAGGTCCCACACACTGACTCTCATTGGGGTATAGTCCCACACACACTGATTCTCACTGGGGTGCAGTCCCACACACCCTGACTCTCACTGGGGTGCAGTGCCACACACAATGACTCTCACTGTGGTACAGTTCACTACACACACTGACTCTCACTGGGGTACTGTCCCACACACACTGACTCTCACTGGGGTACAGGTCCCACACACACTGACTCTCACTGGGGTACAGTCCCACACACACTGACTCTCACTGGGGTACAGTCCCACACACACCGACTCTCACTGGGGTACAGTCCCACACACATTGACTCTCACTGGTGTACAGTCCCACTCACATTGACGCTCACTGGGGTACAGTCCCACACACACTGACTCTCATTGTTGTACAGTCCCACACACACTGACTCTCACTGGGGTACAGTCCCACACACAGTGACTCTCACTGGGGTACAGTCCCACACACACTGACTCTCACTGGGGTACAGTCCCACACACACTGACTCTCACTGGGATACTGTCCCACACACACTGTCTCTCACTGGGGTATGGGTCCCACACACACTGACTCTCACTGGGGTATGGGTCCCACACACACTGACTCTCACTGGGGTACAGTCCCACACACACACTAACTCTCACTGGGGTACTGTCCCACACACACTGACTCTCACTGGGGTACAGTCACACACACACTGACTCTCACTGTGGTACTGTCCCACACACACACTGACTCTCACTGGGGTACAGTCCAACACACACTGACTCTCACTGGGATACAGTCCCACACACACTGACTCTCACTGGGGCACTGTCCCACACACACTGACTCTCACTGGGGTACAGTCCCACACACACTGACTTTCACTGGGGTACAGACCCACACACACTGACTCTCACTGTGGTAGTGTCCCACACACACTGACTCTCACTGGGGTACTGTCCCACAGACACTCTGACTCTCACTGGGATGCTGTCCCACACACACTGACTCTCACTGGGGTATGGGTCCCACACACACTGACTCTCACTGGGGTATGGGTCCCACACACACTGACTCTCACTGGGGTACAGTCCCACACACACTGACTCTCACTGGGGTACAATCCCACACACACTGACTCTGACTGGGGTACAGGTCCCTCACACACTGACTCTCATTGGGGTATAGTCCCACACACACTGATTCTCACTGGGGTACAGTCCCACACACACTGACTCTCACTGGGGTACAGTCCCACACACACTGACTCTCACTGGGGTACAGTGCACTACACACACTGACTCTCACTGGAATACAGTCCCACACACACACAGACTCTCACTGGGGTACAGTCCCACAAACACTGACTCTCACTGGGGTACAGTCCCACACACATTGACTCTCACTGGGGTACAGTCCCACACACACTGACTCTCACTGGGGTACAGTCCCACACACACTGACTCTCACTGGGGTACAGTCCCACACACACTGACTCTCACTGGGGTACAGTCCCACACACACTGACTCTCACTGGGGTACAGACCCACACACACTGACTCTCACTGGGGTAGTGTCCCACACACACTGACTCTCACTAGGGTACTGTCGCACACACACACTGACTCTCACTGGGGTACAGTCCCACACACACTGACTCTCACTGGGGTACTGTCCCACACACACTGACTCTCACTGGGGTACAGTCCCACACACACACTGACTCTCACTGGGGTACAGTCCCACACACACTGACTCTCACTGGGGTACTGTCCCACAAACACTGACTCTCACTGGGGTACTGTCCCACACCCACTGACTCTCACTGGGGTAGTGTCCCACACACACTGTCTCTCACTGGGGTACGGGTACCACACACACTGACTCTCACTGGGGTACAGTCCCACACACACTGACTCTCACTGGGGTACAGTCCCACACACACTGACTCTCACTGGGGTACAGTCCCACACACACTGACTCTCACTGGGGTACAGTCCCACATACACTGACTCTCACTGGGGTACAGTCCCACACACACTGACTCTCACTGGGGTACAGTCCCACACACACTGACTCTCACTGGGGTACAGGTCCCACACACACTGACTCTCACTGTGGTACAGTCCCACACACACTGACTCTCACTGGGTTACAGTCCCACACACACTGACTCTCACTGTGGTACAGTCCCACACACACTGACTCTCACTGGGGTATGGGTCCCACACACACTGACTCTCACTGGGGTATGGGTCCCACACACACTGACTCTCACTGGGGTACAGTCCCACACACACTGACTCTCACTGGGGTACTATCCCACACACACTGACTCTCACTGGGGTACAGGTCCCACACACACTGACTCTCACTGGGGTACAGTCCCACACACATTGACTCTCACTGGGGTACAGGTCCCACACACACTGGCTCTCACTGGGGTACAGGTCCCACACACACTGACTCTCACTGGGGTACAGTCCCACACACACTGACTCTCAGTGGGGTACTGTCCCACACACACAATGACTCTCACTGGGGTACTGTCCCACACACACACTGACTCTCACTGGGGTATGGGTCCCACACACACTGACTCTCACTGGGGTACAGTCCCACACACACTGACTCTCACTGGGGTACAATCCCACACACACTGACTCTGACTGGGGTACAGGTCCCACACACACTGACTCTCATTGGGGTATAGTCCCACACACACTGATTCTCACTGGGGTACAGTCCCACACACACTGACTCTCACTGGGGTACAGTCCCACACACACTGACTCTCACTGGGGTACAGTGCACGACACACACTGACTCTCACTGGAATACAGTCCCACACACACACAGACTCTCACTGGGGTACAGTCCCACAAACACTGACTCTCACTGGGGTACAGTCCCACACACATTGACTCTCACTGGGGTACAGTCCCACACACACTGACTCTCACTGGGGTACAGTCCCACACACACTGACTCTCACTGGGGTACAGTCCCACACACACACTGACTCTCACTGGGGTACAGTCCCACACACACTGACTCTCACTGGGGTACAGTCCCACACACACTGACTCTCACTGGGGTACAGACCCACACACACTGACTCTCACTGGGGTAGTGTCCCACACACACTGACTCTCACTGGGGTACAGTCCCACACACACTGATTCTCACTGGGGTACAGGTCCCACACACACTGACTCTCACTGGGGTACAGTCCCACACACACTGACTCTCACTGGGTTACAGTCCCACACACACTGACTCTCACTGTGGTACAGTCCCACACACACTGACTCTCACTGGGGTATGGGTCCCACACACACTGACTCTCACTGGGGTATGGGTCCCACACGCACTGACTCTCACTGGGGTACAGTCCCACACACATTGACTCTCACTGGGGTACAGGTCCCACACACACTGGCTCTCACTGGGGTACAGGTCCCACACACACTGACTCTCACTGGGGTACAGTCCCACACACACTGACTCTCACTGGGGTACTGTCCCACACACACAATGACTCTCACTGGGGTACTGTCCCACACACACACTGACTCTCACTGGGGTGCAGTCCCACACACACTGACTCTCATTGGGGTACAGTCCCACACACACTGATTCTCACTGGGGTACAGTCCCACACACACTGACTCTCACTGGGGTACAGTCCCACACACACTGACTCTCACTGGGGTACAGTGCACGACACACACTGACTCTCACTGGAATACAGTCCCACACACACACAGACTCTCACTGGGGTACAGTCCCACAAACACTGACTCTCACTGGGGTACAGTCCCACACACATTGACTCTCACTGGGGTACAGTCCCACACACACTGACTCTCACTGGGGTACAGTCCCACACACACTGACTCTCACTGGGGTACAGTCCCACACACACACTGACTCTCACTGGGGTACAGTCCCACACACACTGACTCTCACTGGGGTACAGTCCCACACACACTGACTCTCACTGGGGTACAGACCCACACACACTGACTCTCACTGGGGTAGTGTCCCACACACACTGACTCTCACTGGGGTACTGTCGCACACACACACTGACTCTCACTGGGGTACAGTCCCACACACACTGAGTCTCACTGGGGTACAGTCCCACATACACTGACTCTCACTGGGGTACAGTCCCACACACACTGACTCTCACTGGGGTACAGTCCCACACACACTGATTCTCACTGGGGTACAGGTCCCACACACACTGACTCTCACTGGGGTACAGTCCCACACACACTGACTCTCACTGGGTTACAGTCCCACACACACTGACTCTCACTGTGGTACAGTCCCACACACACTGACTCTCACTGGGGTATGGGTCCCACACACACTGACTCTCACTGGGGTATGGGTCCCACACACACTGACTCTCACTGGGGTACAGTCCCACACACACTGACTCTCACTGGGGTACTATCCCACACACACTGACTCTCACTGGGGTACAGGTCCCACACACACTGACTCTCACTGGGGTACAGTCCCACACACATTGACTCTCACTGGGGTACAGGTCCCACACACACTGGCTCTCACTGGGGTACAGGTCCCACACACACTGACTCTCACTGGGGTACAGTCCCACACACACTGACTCTCACTGGGGTACTGTCCCACACACACAATGACTCTCACTGGGGTACTGTCCCACACACACACTGACTCTCACTGGGGTGCAGTCCCACACACACTGACTCTCATTGGGGTACAGTCCCACACACACTGAGTCTCACTGGGGTACAGTCCCACACACACTGACTCTCACTGGGGTACAGACCCACACACACCGATTCTCACTGGGGTACAGTCCCACACACACTGACTCTCACTGGGGTACAGTCCCACACACACTGACACTCACTGGGGTACAGTACCACACACACTGACTCTCACTGGGGAAAAGTCCCACACACACTGACTCTCACTGGGGTACAGTCCCACACACACTGACTCTCACTGGGGTACGGGTCCCACACACACTGACTCTCACTGGGGTACAGTCCCACACACACTGACTCTTACTGGGGTACAGAACCACACACACTGACTCTCACTGGGGTACAGGTCCCACACACACTGACCCTCACTGGAGTACAGTCCAACACACACTGACTGTCACTGGGGTACAGTCCCACACACATTGACTCTCACTCGGGTACAGTCCCACACACACTGTCTCTCACTGGGGTACAGTCCCACACACACTGACTCTCACTGGGGTACAGACCCACACACACTGACTCTCACTGGGGTACAGTCCCACACACATTAACTCTCATTGGGGTACAGGTCCCACACACACTGACTCTCATTTGGGTATAGTCCCACACACACTGATTCTCACTGGGGTACAGTCCCACACACACTGACTCTCACTGGGGTGCAGTCCCACACACACTGACTCTCACTGGGATACAGTCCACTACACACACTGTCTCTCACTGGGGTACAGTCCCACACACACTGACTCTCACTGGGGTACAGACCCACACACACTGACTCTCACTGGGGTACAGTCCCACACACACTAACTCTCATTGGGGTACAGGTCCCACACACACTGACTCTCATAGGGGTATAGTCCCACACACACTGACTCTCACTGGGGTACAGTCCCACACACATTGACTCTCACTGGGGTACAGGTCCGACATACACTGACTCTCACTGGGGTACAGGTCCCACACACACTGACTCTCACTGGGGTACAGTCCCACACACACTGACTCTCACTGGGGTACTGTCCCACACACACACTGACTCTCACTGCGGTACTGTCCCACACACACACTGACTCTCACTGGGGTGCAGTCCCACACACACTGACTCTCACTGGGGTACAGTCCCACAAACACTGACTCTCACTGGGGTACGGGTCCCACAAACACTGACTCTCACTGGGGTACAGGTCCCACACACACTGACCCTCACTGGGGTACAGTCCGACACACACTGACCCTCACTGGGGTACAGTCCCACACGCACTGACTCTCACTGGGGTACAGTCCCACACACACTGACTCTCACTGGGGTACTGTCCCACACACACTGACCCTCACTGGGGTACGGGTCCCACACACACTGACTCTCACTGGGGTACAGTCCCACACACACTGACTCTCACTGGGGTACAGTCCCACACACACCGACTCTCACTGGGGTACAGACCCACACACATTGACTCTCACTGGGGTACAGTCCCACTCACATTGACGCTCACTGGGGTACAGTCCCACACACACTGACTCTCACTGGGGTACAGTCCCACACACACTGACTCTCACTGGGGTACAGTCCCACACACAGTGACTCTCACTGGGGTACAGTCCCACACACACTGACTCTCACTGGGGTACAGTCCCACACACACTGACCCTCACTGGGGTACATTCCCACACATACTGACTCTCACTGGGATACAGTCCCACACACACTGACTCTCACTGGGGTACAGTCCCACACACACTGACTCTCACTGGGATACTGTCCCACACACACTGTCTCTCACTGGGGTATGGGTCCCACACACACTGACTCTCACTGGGGTATGGGTCCCACACACACTGACTCTCACTGGGGTACAGTCCCACACACACACTAACTCTCACTGGGGTACTGTCCCACACACACTGACTCTCACTGGGGTACAGTCACACACACACTGACTCTCACTGTGGTACTGTCCCACACACACACTGACTCTCACTGGGGTACAGTCCAACACACACTGACTCTCACTGGGGTAAGGGTCCCACACACACTGACTCTCACTGGGGTACAGTCCCACACACACTGACTCTCACTGGGGTACAATCCCACACACACTGACTCTGACTGGGGTACAGGTCCCACACACACTGACTCTCATTGGGGTATAGTCCCACACACACTGATTCTCACTGGGGTACAGTCCCACACACACTGACTCTCACTGGGGTACAGTCCCACACACACTGACTCTCACTGGGGTACAGTGCACTACACACACTGACTCTCACTGGAATGCAGTCCCACACACACACAGACTCTCACTGGGGTACAGTCCCACAAACACTGACTCTCACTGGGGTACAGTCCCACACACATTGACACTCACTGGGGTACAGTCCCACACACACTGACTCTCACTGGGGTACAGTCCCACACACATTGACTCTCACTGGGGTACAGTCCCACACACACTGACTCTCACTGGGGTACAGTCCCACACACACACTGACTCTCACTGGGGTACAGTCCCACACACACTGACTCTCACTGGGGTACAGTCCCACACACACTGACTCTCACTGGGGTACAGACCCACACACACTGACTCTCACTGGGGTAGTGTCCCACACACACTGACTCTCACTAGGGTACTGTCGCACACACACACTGACTCTCACTGGGGTACAGTCCCACACACACTGACTCTCACTGGGGTACTGTCCCACACACACTGACTCTCACTGGGGTACAGTCCCACACACACACCGACTCTCACTGGGGTACAGTCCCACACACACTGACTCTCACTGGGGTACTGTCCCACACACACTGACTCTCACTGGGGTACTGTCCCACACCCACTGACTCTCACTGGGGCAGTGTCCCACACACACTGACTCTCACTGGGGTACGGGTACCACACACACTGATTCTCACTGGGGTACAGTCCCACACACACTGACTCTCACTGGGGTACAGTCCCACACACACTGACTCTCACTGGGGTACAGTCCCACACACACTGACTCTCACTGGGGTACAGTCCCACACACACTGACTCTCACTGGGGTATGGGTCCCACACACACTGACTCTCACTGGGGTATGGGTCCCACACACACTGACTCTCACTGGGGTACAGTCCCACACACACTGACTCTCACTGGGGTACTATCCCACACACACTGACTCTCACTGGGGTACTATCCCACACACACTGACTCTCACTGGGGTTAGGTTCCCACACACACTGACTCTCATTGGGGTAGTGTCCCACACACACTGACTCTCACTAGGGTACTGTCGCACACACACACTGACTCTCACTGGGGTACAGTCCCACACACACTGACTCTCACTGGGGTACAGTCCCATACACACTGACTCTCACTGGGGTACTGTCCCACACACACTGACTCTCACTGGGGTACAGTCCCACACACATACTGACTCTCACTGGGGTACAGTCCCACACACACTAACTCTCACTGGGGTACTGTCCCAAACACACTGACTCTCACTGGGGTACTGTCCCACACACACTGACTCTCACTGGGGTACAGTCCCACACACATTGACTCTCACTGGAGTACAGTCCCACACACACTGACTCTCACTGGGGTACTGTCCCACACACACTGACTCTCACTGGGGTACATTCCCACACACACTGACTCTCACTGGGGTACAGTCCCACACACATTGACTCTCACTGGGGTACAGTCAAACACACACTGACTCTCACTGGGGTACAATCCCACACACACTGACTCTCACTGTGGTACAGGTCCCACACACACTGACTCTCATTGGGGTATAGTCGCACACACACTGATTCTCACTGTGGTACAGTCCCACACACACTGACTCTCACTGGGGTTAGGTTCCCACACACACTGACTCTCATTGGGGTAGTGTCCCACACACACTGACTCTCACTAGGGTACTGTCGCACACACACACTGACTCTCACTGGGGTACAGTCCCACACACACTGACTCTCACTGGGGTACAGTCCCATACACACTGACTCTCACTGGGGTACTGTCCCACACACACTGACTCTCACTGGGGTACAGTCCCACACAAATACTGACTCTCACTGGGGTACAGTCCCACACACACTGACTCTCACTGGGGTACTGTCCCACACACACTGACTCTCACTGGGGTACTGTCCCACACTCACTGACTCTCACTGGGGTACAGTCCCACACACACTGACTCTCACTGGGATACTGTCCCACACACACTGACTCTCACTGTGTATGGGTCCCACACACACTGACTCTCACTGGGGTATGGGTCCCACACACACTGACTCTCACTGGGGTACAGTCCCACACACACTGACTCTCACTGGGGTACAATCCCACACACACTGACTCTCACTGGGGTACAGGTCCCACACACACTGACTCTCATTGGGGTATAGTCCCACACACACTGATTCTCACTGGGGTACAGTCCCACACACACTGACGCTCACTGGGGTACAGTCCCACACACACTGACTCTCACTGGGGTACAGTCCACTATACACACTGACTCTCACTGGGGTACAGTCCTACACACACTGACTCTCACTGGGGTACAGTCCCACACATACTCTCACTGGGGTACAGTCCCACACACACTGACTCTCACTGGGGTACAGTCCCACACACATTGACTCTCACTGGGGTACAGTCCCACACACACTGACTCTCACTGGGGTACATTCCCACACACACTGACTCTCACTGGGGTACAGTCCCACACACATTGACTCTCACTGGGGTACAGTCCCACACACACTGACTCTCACTGGGGTACAGTCCCACACACACTGACTCTCACTGGGGTACATTCCCACACACACTGACTCTCACTGGGATACAGTCCCACACACACTGACTCTCACTGGGGTACAGTCCCACACACACTGACTCTCACTGGGATACTGTCCCACACACACCGACTCTCACTGGGGTATGGGTCCCACACACACTGACTCTCACTGGGATATGGGTCCCACACACACTGACTCTCACTGGGGTACGGTCCCACACACACTGACTCTCACTGGGGTACAGTCCCACACACACTGACTCTCACTGGGGTACAGGTCCCACACACTGACTCTCATTGGGGTATAGTCCCACACACACTGATTCTCACTGGGGTGCAGTCCCACACACCCTGACTCTCACTGGGGTACAGTGCCACACACAATGACTCTCACTGTGGTACAGTTCACTACACACACTGACTCTCACTGGGGTACTGTCCCACACACACTGACTCTCACTGGGGTACAGTCCCACACACACTGACTCTCACTGGGATACTGTCCCACACACACTGACTCTCACTGGGTATGGGTCCCACACACACTGACTCTCACTGGGGTATGGGTCCCACACACACTGACTCTCACTGGGGTACAGTCCCACACACACTGACTCTCACTGGGGTACAATCCCACACACACTGACTCTCACTGGGGTACAGGTCCCACACACACTGACTCTCATTGGGGTATAGTCCCACACACACTGATTCTCACTGGGGTACAGTCCCACACACACTGACGCTCACTGGGGTACAGTCCCACACACACTGACTCTCACTGGGGTACAGTCCACTATACACACTGACTCTCACTGGGGTACAGTCCTACACACACACATACTCTCACTGGGGTACAGTCCCACACACACTGACTCTCACTGGGGTACAGTCCCACACACATTGACTCTCACTGGGGTACAGTCCCACACACACTGACTCTCACTGGGGTGCAGTCCCACACACACTGACTCTCACTGGGATACAGTCCACTACACACACTGTCTCTCACTGGGGTACAGTCCCACACACACTGACTCTCACTGGGGTACAGACCCACACACACTGACTCTCACTGGGGTACAGTCCCACACACACTAACTCTCATTGGGGTACAGGTCCCACACACACTGACTCTCATTGGGGTATAGTCCCACACACACTGACTCTCACTGGGGTACAGTCCCACACACATTGACTCTCACTGGGGTACAGGTCCGACATACACTGACTCTCACTGGGGTACAGGTCCCACACACACTGACTCTCACTGGGGTACAGTCCCACACACACTGACTCTCACTGGGGTACTGTCCCACACACACACTGACTCTCACTGCGGTACTGTCCCACACACACACTGACTCTCACTGGGGTGCAGTCCCACACACACTGACTCTCACTGGGGTACAGTCCCACAAACACTGACTCTCACTGGGGTACGGGTCCCACAAACACTGACTCTCACTGGGGTACAGGTCCCACACACACTGACCCTCACTGGGGTACAGTCCCACACGCACTGACTCTCACTGGGGTACAGTCCCACACACACTGACTCTCACTGGGGTACTGTCCCACACACACTGACCCTCACTGGGGTACGGGTCCCACACACACTGACTCTCACTGGGGTACAGTCCCACACACACTGACTCTCACTGGGGTACAGTCCCACACACACCGACTCTCACTGGGGTGCAGTCCCACACACATTGACTCTCACTGGGGTACAGTCCCACTCACATTGACGCTCACTGGGGTACAGTCCCACACACACTGACTCTCACTGGGGTACAGTCCCACACACACTGACTCTCACTGGGGTACAGTCCCACACACAGTGACTCTCACTGGGGTACAGTCCCACACACACTGACTCTCACTGGGGTACAGTCCCACACACACTGACTCTCACTGGGGTACATTCCCACACATACTGACTCTCACTGGGATACAGTCCCACACACACTGACTCTCACTGGGGTACAGTCCCACACACACTGACTCTCACTGGGATACTGTCCCACACACACTGTCTCTCACTGGGGTATGGGTCCCACACACACTGACTCTCACTGGGGTATGGGTCCCACACACACTGACTCTCACTGGGGTACAGTCCCACACACACACTAACTCTCACTGGGGTACTGTCCCACACACACTGACTCTCACTGGGGTACAGTCACACACACACTGACTCTCACTGTGGTACTGTCCCACACACACACTGACTCTCACTGGGGTACAGTCCAACACACACTGACTCTCACTGGGATACAGTCCCACACACACTGACTCTCACTGGGGTACAGTCCCACACACACTGACTCTCACTGGGATACTGTCCCACACACACTGTCTCTCACTGGGGTATGGGTCCCACACACACTGACTCTCACTGGGGTATGGGTCCCACACACACTGACTCTCACTGGGGTACAGTCCCACACACACACTAACTCTTACTGGGGTACTGTCCCACACACACTGACTCTCACTGGGGTACAGTCACACACACACTGACTCTCACTGTGGTACTGTCCCACACACACACTGACTCTCACTGGGGTACAGTCCAACACACACTGACTCTCACTGGGATACAGTCCCACACACACTGACTCTCACTGGGGCACTGTCCCACACACACTGACTCTCACTGGGGTACAGTCCCACACACACTGACTTTCACTGGGGTACAGACCCACACACACTGACTCTCACTGGGGTAGTGTCCCACACACACTGACTCTCACTGGGGTACTGTCCCACAGACACACTGACTCTCACTGGGATGCTGTCCCACACACACTGACTCTCACTGGGGTATGGGTCCCACACACACTGACTCTCACTGGGGTATGGGTCCCACACACACTGACTCTCACTGGGGTACAGTCCCACACACACTGACTCTCACTGGGGTACAATCCCACACACACTGACTCTGACTGGGGTACAGGTCCCACACACACTGACTCTCATTGGGGTATAGTCCCACACACACTGATTCTCACTGGGGTACAGTCCCACACACACTGACTCTCACTGGGGTACAGTCCCACACACACTGACTCTCACTGGGGTACAGTGCACTACACACACTGACTCTCACTGGAATACAGTCCCACACACACACAGACTCTCACTGGGGTACAGTCCCACAAACACTGACTCTCACTGGGGTACAGTCCCACACACATTGACTCTCACTGGGGTACAGTCCCACACACACTGACTCTCACTGGGGTACAGTCCCACACACATTGACTCTCACTGGGGTACAGTCCCACACACACTGACTCTCACTGGGGTACAGTCCCACACACACACTGACTCTCACTGTGGTACTGTCCCACACACACACTGACTCTCACTGGGGTACAGTCCAACACACACTGACTCTCACTGGGATACAGTCCCACACACACTGACTCTCACTGGGGCACTGTCCCACACACACTGACTCTCACTGGGGTACAGTCCCACACACACTGACTTTCACTGGGGTACAGACCCACACACACTGACTCTCACTGGGGTAGTGTCCCACACACACTGACTCTCACTGGGGTACTGTCCCACAGACACACTGACTCTCACTGGGATGCTGTCCCACACACACTGACTCTCACTGGGGTATGGGTCCCACACACACTGACTCTCACTGGGGTATGGGTCCCACACACACTGACTCTCACTGGGGTACAGTCCCACACACACTGACTCTCACTGGGGTACAATCCCACACACACTGACTCTGACTGGGGTACAGGTCCCACACACACTGACTCTCATTGGGGTATAGTCCCACACACACTGATTCTCACTGGGGTACAGTCCCACACACACTGACTCTCACTGGGGTACAGTCCCACACACACTGACTCTCACTGGGGTACAGTGCACTACACACACTGACTCTCACTGGAATACAGTCCCACACACACACAGACTCTCACTGGGGTACAGTCCCACAAACACTGACTCTCACTGGGGTACAGTCCCACACACATTGACTCTCACTGGGGTACAGTCCCACACACACTGACTCTCACTGGGGTACAGTCCCACACACATTGACTCTCACTGGGGTACAGTCCCACACACACTGACTCTCACTGGGGTACAGTCCCACACACACACTGACTCTCACTGGGGTACAGTCCCACACACACTGACTTTCACTGGGGTACAGTCCCACACACACTGACTCTCACTGGGGTACAGACCCACACACACTGACTCTCACTGGGGTAGTGTCCCACACACACTGACTCTCACTAGGGTACTGTCGCACACACACACTGACTCTCACTGGTTTACAGTCCCACACACACTGACTCTCACTGGGGTACTGTCCCACACACACTGACTCTCACTGGGGTACAGTCCCACACACACACCGACTCTCACTGGGGTACAGTCCCACACACACTGACTCTCACTGGGGTACTGTCCCACACACACTGACTCTCACTGGGGTACTGTCCCACACCCACTGACTCTCACTGGGGTAGTGTCCCACACACACTGACTCTCACTGGGGTACGGGTACCACACACACTGACTCTCACTGGGGTACAGTCCCACACACACTGACTCTCACTGGGGTACAGTCCCACACACACTGACTCTCACTGGGGTACAGTCCCACACACACTGACTCTCACTGGGGTACAGTCCCACACACACTGACTCTCACTGGGGTATGGGTCCCACACACACTGACTCTCACTGGGGTATGGGTCCCACACACACTGACTCTCACTGGGGTACAGTCCCACACACACTGACTCTCACTGGGGTACTATCCCACACACACTGACTCTCACTGGGTTACAGGTCCCACACACACTGACTCTCATTGGGGTAGTGTCCCACACACACTGACTCTCACTAGGTTACTGTCGCACACACACTGACTCTCACTGGGGTACAGTCCCATACACACTGACTCTCACTGGGGTACAGTCCCATACACACTGACTCTCACTGGGGTACTGTCGCACACACACACTGACTTTCACTGGGGTACAGTCCCACACACACTGACTCTCACTGGGGTACAGTCCCATACACACTGACTCTCACTGGGGTACTGTCCCACACACACTGACTCTCACTGGGGTACAGTCCCACACACATACTGACTCTCACTGGGGTACAGTCCCACACACACTAACTCTCACTGGGGTACTGTCCCAAACACACTGACTCTCACTGGGGTACTGTCCCACACACACTGACTCTCACTGGGGTACAGTCCCACACACATTGACTCTCACTGGAGTACAGTCACATACACACTGACTCTCACTGGGGTACTGTCCCACACACACTGACTCTCACTGGGGTACATTCCCACACACACTGACTCTCACTGGGGTACAGTCCCACACACATTGACTCTCACTGGGGTACAGTCAAACACACACTGACTCTCACTGGGGTACAATCCCACACACACTGACTCTCACTGTGGTACAGGTCCCACACACACTGACTCTCATTGGGGTATAGTCGCACACACACTGATTCTCACTGTGGAACAGTCCTACACACACTGACTCTCACTGGGGTTAGGTTCCCACACACACTGACTCTCATTGGGGTAGTGTCCCACACACACTGACTCTCACTAGGGTACTGTCGCACACACACACTGACTCTCACTGGGGTACAGTCCCACACACACTGACTCTCACTGGGGTACAGTCCCATACACACTGACTCTCACTGGGGTACTGTCCCACACACACTGACTCTCACTGGGGTACAGTCCCACACACATACTGACTCTGACTGGGGTACAGTCCCACACACACTGACTCTCACTGGGGTGCAGTCCCACACACACTGACTCTCACTGGGGTACAGTCCCACACACACTGACTCTCACTGGGGTACAGACCCACACACACCGATTCTCACTGGGGTACAGTCCCACACACACTGACTCTCACTGGGTTACAGTCGCACACACACTGACACTCACTGGGGTACAGTACCACACACACTGACTCTCACTGGGGAAAAGTCCCACACACACTGATTCTCACTGGGGTACAGTCCCACACACACTGACTCTCACTGGGGTACGGGTCCCACACACACTGACTCTCACTGGGGTACAGTCCCACACACACTGACGCTCACTGGGGTACAGTCCAACACACACTGACTCTCACTGGGGTACAGTCCCACACACATTGACTCTCACTCGGGTACAGTCCCACACACACTGTCTCTCACTGGGGTACAGTCCCACACACACTGACTCTCACTGGGGTACAGACCCACACACACTGACTCTCACTGGGGTACAGTCCCACACACATTAACTCTCATTGGGGTACAGTCCCACACACACTGACTCTCACTGGGGTACAGTCCCACACACACTGACTCTCACTGGGGTACAGTCCCACACACATTGACTCTCACTCGGGTACAGTCCCACACACACTGTCTCTCACTGGGGTACAGTCCCACACACACTAAGTCTCACTGGGGTACAGACCCACACACACTGACTCTCACTGGGGTACAGTCCCACACACACTAACTCTCACTGGGGTACAGGTCCCACACGCACTGACTCTCATTGGGGTATAGTCCCACACACACTGATTCTCACTGGGGTACAGTCCCACACACACTGACTCTCACTGGGGTACAGTCCCACACACACACTGACTCTCACTGGGGTACAGTCCCACACACATTGACTCTCACTGGGGTACAGTCCCACACACACTGACTCTCACTGGGGTACAGTCCCATACACATTGACTCTCACTGGGGTACAGTCCCACACACATTAACTCTCATTGGGGTACAGGTCCCACACACACTGACTCTCATTGGGGTATAGTCCCACACACACTGATTCTCACTGGGGTACAGTCCCACACACATTGACTCTCACTGTGGTACAGTCCCACACACACTGACTCTCACTGGGGTACTGTCCCACACACACTGACTCTCACTGGGGTACTGTCCCACACACACACTGACTCTCACTGGGGTACAGACCCACACACACTGACTCTCACTGGGGTACAGACCCACACACACTGACTCTCACTGGGGTACGGGTCACACACACACACTGACTCTCACTGGGGTACTGTCCCACACACACTGACTCTCACTGGGGTACAGTCCCACACACACTGACTCTCACTGGGGTACTGTCCCACACACACACTGACTCTCAGTGGGGTACAGTCCCACACACACTGACTCTCACTGGGGTACAGTCCCACACACGCTGACTCTCACTGGGGTACTGTGCCACACACACTGACTCTCACTGGGGTACAGTCCCACACACACTGACTCTCACTGGGGTACAGTCCCACACACACTGACTCTCACTGGGGTACAGGTCCCACACACACTGACTCTCACTGGGGTACAGTCCCACACACACTGACTCTCACTGGGGTAAAGTCCCACACACATTGACACTCACTGGGGTACAGGTTCCACACACACAGACTGTCACTGGGGTACAGTCCCACACACACTGACTCTCACTGGGGTACAGGTCCCACACACACTGACTCTCACTGGGGTGCAGGTCCCACACACACTGACTCTCACTGGGGTACAGGTCCCACACACACTGACTCTCACTGGGGTACAGTCCCACACACATTGACTCTCACTGGGGTACAGGTCCCACACACACTGAATCTCACTGGGGTACAGGTCCCACACACACTGACTCTCACTGGGGTACAGTCCCACACACACTGACTCTCACTGGGGTACTGTCCCACACACACACTGACTCTCACTGGGGTACTGTCCCACACACACACTGACTCTCACTGGGGTGCAGTCCCACACACACTGACTCTCATTGGGGTACAGTCCCACACACACTGACTCTCACTGGGGTACAGTCCCACACACACTGACTCTCACTGGGGTACAGACCCACACACACCGATTCTCACTGGGGTACAGTCCCACACACACTGACTCTCACTGGGGTACAGTCCCACACACACTGACACTCACTGGGGTACAGTACCACACACACTGTCTCTCACTGGGGAAAAGTCCCACACACACTGACTCTCACTGGGGTACAGTCCCACACACACTGACTCTCACTGGGGTACGGGTCCCACACACACTGACTCTCACTGGGGTACAGTCCCACACACACTGACCCTCACTGGGGTACAGTCCAATACACACTGACTCTCACTGGGGTACAGTCCCACACACATTGACTCTCACTGGGGTACAGACCCACACACACTGACTCTCACTGGTGTACAGTCCCACACACATTAACTCTCATTGGGGTACAGTCCCACACACACTGACTCTCACTGGGGTGCAGTCCCACACACACTGACTCTCACTGGGGTACAGTCCACTACACACACTGTCTCTCACTGGGGTACAGTCCCACACACACTGACTCTCACTGGGGTACAGACCCACACACACTGACTCTCACTGGGGTACAGTCCCACACACACTAACTCTCATTGGGGTACAGGTCCCACACACACTGACTCTCATTGGGGTATAGTCCCACACACACTGACTCTCACTGGGGTACAGTCCCACACACATTGACTCTCACTGGGGTACAGTCCCACACACACTGACTCTCACTGGGGTACAGGTCCCACACACACCGACTCTCACTGGGGTACAGTCCCACACACACTGACTCTCACTGGGGTACTGTCCCACACACACACTGACTCTCACTGGGGTGCAGTCCCACACACACTGACTCTCACTGGGGTACAGTCCCACAAACACTGACTCTCACTGGGGTACAGTCCCACAAACACTGACTCTCACTGGGGTACGGGTCCCACACACACTGACTCTCACTGGGGTACAGGTCCCACACACACTGACCCTCACTGGGGTACAGTCCCACACGCACTGACTCTCACTGGGGTACAGTCCCACACACACTGACTCTCACTGGGGTACAGTCCCACACACACCGACTCTCACTGGGGTATAGTCCCACACACACACTGACTCTCACTGGGGTACAGACCCACACACACACTGACTCTCACTGGGGTACAGTCCCACACACACCGACTCTCACTGGGGTACAGTCCCACACACACTGACTCTCACTGGGGTACAGTCGCACACACACTGACTCTCACTGGGGTACAGTCGCACACACACTGACTCTCACTGGGGTACAGTCCCACACACACTGACTCTCGCTGGGGTACAGTTCTGTCGGATTCTGCTTCTTCCACTTTGAGCTGAAGTGTTGATCGTAGGAAAGACACAAGAACAGGTAGTCTTAGTTCAACAATTTTCCTTGATTAGCCGACAGTCAGCAAACCATACTCACACGTCCTTGGTACACGTCCCAACGATTGATTAGTTGGGTTGAGCTCCTGTACGCCTCTGCGTGAGGCATGAAGCCACCCGTTGAGCTGTTTTCTGTCACAATGCTTTGTATCCCCTGGGTCAGTGATGTGAGCGGGCTGATATCGATGCGCTTGCTACCTGTTTTCTTCCTGCTCGTCTACTCGTGGTCCGTCAAGCAGTACCGGCCTTCCTTGCAATTAGGGGTTTGACCAAATCTCAGCATGATGTTCCACTCTGGTCTCAAGCTTTCTTCTTTCAACACACGCACACTGCATCCAATGTTAGCAAACTTAGCCAATAGCAGTGTGTAAATGCAAGAGGCGCACCATCAAGGACACCATGGAGTTCCATAGCTTTCTTATTGAAGCAGTTATCAATTGAAAATGCCTTTGTGGTTCCTCGGCACTGATCACACAGAGGAGCTTTGGATCTAATCAACAGCTAGAGCCTCCAAGGACCAGCCTTTCTCCTTGTTTGCTGCAATAGTGTCCACTGCCTATGACCAAGGCTTGCTGGGTGGGGTTTTAGTCTAGAAAACTATACATTGAAATGGAGGCCACATCCTTGTTACAAATACATGATTGAGTCTGGTTCTTTCACTGCTGCACCTCCAGAAACGTTACATTATACATTCCCCCTTCAGTCTACCCTCCAGAAACGGTACGTGTTATGTAATGATGTGTGTATCGTCCCAGTACCTTAAATGTAATGTAAGTACTATGCCACACCACAGAGGGCGCTGCGGTGGGAAACCCTGGTAGCACCTGTAACAAGGACTATATAAGGCTGACCACCACACCTGGGAGGCACTCTGGAGCTGAACAATAAAGGACCAAGGTCACAGCAGTTCGACTTACACCAGACCGTGTGGAGTCAGTGATTTGTGTGCTACATACACCACATTGGCGACGAGGAAGAGGACGAACTCCTCGCAACCATGGCTACTCTGGGCTCGCTAAAGGATTTTACCGCGGGCAAAAATGACCTCGACTTGCAGCACCAAGCAAATGATCCACACTGTCTCGAACCCGGCAGGTACTGTCCACAGGATAGCGCCCACCACGGACAAAACTGCAGAACGTGGCTCTGCCCGGGGCAGAGAGCACGGACCTCGGGGTCCTGGAACTCAGAGTCCGCTGAGGGGGGCCAATCAAGCAGCACCATGCTGGCGCTGTGGAGGAAGCCATGGGGCTCACCGGTGCAGGTTTGCGGAGTACACGTGCAATACCTGCCACGTTAGGCCACCTTCAGCGTATGTGTAAAAGAAATCAGACTCACCGTGTGGCTGAGGAGATGGGGGATGGTCCACTGTTCAGTGAGGAGCAGGTAGAAGAAGATGAGGTGCTTGGACTGTATACATGTACCGACGGTTCAATCCCAGTGATAAGGGAAGTAAAAATTAACAGCGTCCCTGTGAGTATGGAAGTGGACACGGGCTTGGGTCCGTCGTTGATGAGTCGGAGAACTTTTGATAAACTGTGGATTAACCCAGCTGCACGACCCGAGCTGGTCCTGGTCACGGTGAAGCTGTGTACCTACACCAGGGAACTGATACCTGTTCTCGGCAGAGCAATGGTGCAGGTATCCCACGGGGTCGAGACGCACGGTTTACCTCTGTGGGTCATTGCAGGCGATGGGCCGACACTCCTCGGCCGGAGGTGGATGGGGACGGTCCGTGGGAGCTGGGAAGACTTCACCACTCCACAGGCTGCTGCTCCCCGGGGTGCTGCCGTGCCCCGGGTCCCCAGAGAGCAGCTCCGACTGAGCTGGAGCTGCAGCCTCAATCCACCCACAGGCAAGTCCCAGGCCCGGGCCTCACACAGAGACCCTGCAGCCTCAGCCCCCACAGGCAAGCCCCAGGCCCGGACCTCACACAGAGACCCTGCAGGCCCAGCCCCCACAGGCAAGCCCCAGGCCCGGGCCTCAGGCCCCAGAGACCCTGCAGGCCCAGCCCCCACAGGCAAGTCCCAGGCCCGGACCTCAGGCCCCAGAGACCCTGCAGGCCCAGCCCCCACAGGCAAGTCCCAGGCCCGGACCTCAGGCCCCAGAGACCCTGCAGGCCCAGCCCCCACAGGCAAGCCCCAGGCCCGGGCCTCACACAGAGACCCTGCAGGCCCAGCCCCTACAGGCAAGCCCCAGGCCCGGACCTCACACAGAGACCCTGCAGGCCCAGCCCCCACAGACAAGTCCCAGCCCCGGGCCTCAGGCCCCAGAGACCCTGCAGGCCCAGCCCCTACAGGCAAGCAGCCCTGCACAGAGGGGCCTAGTGGGGTGGGGGTTGAGCCGGCGGGCCGCTGCGGGCGGGGCGCTGCGGGATCCAGGGGCCGGCGGTTCGGAAGGGCCCTGCAGAGGAAGAGGCCGTTGGGCGGGCCCCGCCGAGGAGCTGGTAGCGTCGGTCGGCCATGGCAGCCGCGGGGGAGGCCGCGGGGGACGCGGCAAGTCAGGTGGCGGCGGAGGGGAGCGGAGGCTGCGACGGCGGAGAAGAAGATGGCGGCGGCATCGTGTTGGAGCAGCAGAGCATCAAAGATGGCGGCGCCCAAGGAGAAGCCTTGTGGAACCCTCCTGCATCAAAGATGGCACCTTAAAGAGGAAATGCACCCGGGAGTCTTAAAAGGGTCTTACAAAGAGGTGGTCCCCACAAAGGACTTCTGTTTGGCAGAATGAGTCTAAAATGAGCTATGTTAATGTGAGATAGTGAATTTATAATAAGAATTACCTTTTTTATGCTGAATGGCCACTGTATTTGTGTAAAATAATGGATGAAGTACAATTAATGATAACGGTTAACAAGGAAATCAAGGTTCCGCTACCAGTCAATAACCAGTTAATGTACCAAATAATATGTACCATACTAACGCACTGTCTATGCCCACCTGCCTTCCGTTGGACAAGTGTGATGTTATGTAATGATGTGTGTATCATTGTCCTGCGTCCAGGTGGGGGGCGGGGGGAAGGTGATGTTATGTAATGATGTGTGTATCGTTCCAGTACCTTAAATGTAATGTAAGTACTATGCCACACCACAGAGGGCGCTGCGGTGGGAAACCCTGGTAGCACCTGTAATAAGGACTATATAAGGCTGACCACCACACCTGGGAGGCACTCTGGAGCTGAACAATAAAGGACGAAGGTCACAGCAGTTAGACTTACACCAGACCGTGTGGAGTCAGTGATTTGTGTGCTACATACACCACAGTACGTTATACATACCCTCCTTCAATCCACCCTCCAGAAACGGTACGTTATACATACCCTCCTTCAGTCCACCCTTCAGTGGATATATTAAGTCAGTTAACATGAACACTTTGAATACGATATGTGACAGTCAGGTTAACCTCTCTGCAAAAGATGACAACCCTTCGCTCAGGCCAGTCTCCACACTTTACAAGCCCAAACCTTTTATACACTCACTGACTGAGTCACCTGACTACTCCCCTACGATATATATCTGTTTTGGACTATCCCTAATTGCCCTCTAAATTAAGCCCCACCTAGACACTCGTGGACTGGATTCTCGCGACTTTGCGACTGGGCTCTTGCCCTCTGCGGCGTAAACCCGGTCGGCGGGATCCTCCGGCGCTGTTTTACGGCGGCGCTTCCTTGTACCGCCGGGGAGAGGTGCTTCGATGTGTTACGACGTGCAACGCCAGGCATTGCGTTACCGTCGGTACTTTTGTCACACCCCGCCACGCCCAGAATACCGACGGCGGCAAACCTGAGGTGCAGCCCTGCCGGCAGTGGTCAGTATGAAAACCTACAAAAAAGGTAAGTTAAAGTTTTTATTTTTTAATTATTTTTCAGTAATTTAGTATTGGCCTCGGAGTAAAGTTGCCGAAACTCACGGTTTGTGCCGTGAATCCTCGTGCAACACTGACTTTACCGAGAAGTAAAGGCCGAAATTTAGGCCTAAAAACGGTAGCCGAAAACCGAAAATCCAGTCCTCTATTTATAAAAATGATTTTCTCCCAGATAATCTACTCAACCACCTTTGTTTGGTGGGTGATTTTAATTTTCCTGGGCATTCAGTGGCCGATAGTTTACCTGCTGTAGGGGAAGTGCAGCTGAAAAATGTATTGAAAATATACAGCACTGTTTCCTGACTCAACATGTTAATGAAGTAACTGGGGAAAATCATATATTGGATCTGGTGTTTAGTAGTGAGCCTGACCTCGTATCAGGCCTCCGTGTGGGGGAGCATTTGGGCAACACTGATCATAACATTATGCGGTTCCAATTGGCTGGTAGAACGAAAGGCACTGAGACCCTGCAAACTTGCACCGGATTTCAGAAGTGCAAACTTCTCCAAAACGGCAGATGACTTGGAACGGGTAAATTGCCTAACCCTCCTCGGTGGTGATGCGACCGATGTTCAATATAAATGAAAAGTTTTTCAGAATAGGATTAAAAATGTGGTAAACAAACATGTACCAAAATCAAAAGTAGGAAATGTGGTGAGAAAAAGCCAAGGTGACTGACTGGCTCTGTACAAAGACAAATGAGATGTAAACAGAAATGTTTCTATAAATTAAAGACATTTAACACTCAAATAAAAAGGGTTGATTACAAAGAACAACTAAAGAAAACGAAGGCTGCTATTCCATCAGCAAAAAGACTAATGGAAAAAGGATTGTGGACAACTGTGGTTGTAATCTACAAAATTCCCTGGATTCTGGGGAGCTCCCAGCGGATTGGAAAACTGCAAGTGTAACACCCCTGTTTAAGAAAGGAGGCAGACAGAAAGCAGGAAACTATAGACCAGTTAGCCTAACATCTGTCGTTGGGAAAATGCTGGAGTCCATTATTAAGGAAGCAATAGCAGGACGTTTGGAAAAGCAAAATTCAATCAAGCAGAGTCAGCGTGGTTTTATGAAAGGGAAATCACGTTTGACAAATTTGCTGGAGTTCTTTGAGGTTTGATCCCGTCGGTATTCTGGGCGTGGCGGAGTGACGAAAGTACCGATGGTAACGCAATCCCCGGCATTGCACATTGTTTCACATCGGCGCACCTCTTCCCGGCGGTACGAGGAAGCGCCGTCACAAAGAGGTGCCCGAAGATCCCGCCGACCGGGTTTTCACCACGGCGGGTCAAATCGCGGCGAGGACCCGGTCGCAAAGTCGCGAGAATCTAGCCCACGAGTGTCTAGGCGGGGCTTAATTTAGAGGGCAATTGCGGATGTAACGAGCAGGGTGGCTAAGGGGGAACCAGTGGATGTGGTGTATTTGGATTTCCAGAAGGCATTTGATAAGGTGCCACATAAAAGGTTACTGCACAAGATAAAAGTTCACGGGGTTGGGGGTAATATATTAGCATGGATAGAGGATTGGCTAACTAACAGAAAACAGAGGGTTGGGATAAATAGGTCATTTTCCAGGGTGCCACAGGGATCGGTGCTGGGACGCCAACTAATTACAACGATATTAATACTATCCATGCCAAAAATTGCTGGTCACAGTAATGTGGGAAGGGAGGACCTTGAGACAATCACTATCACTAGGGGGGTAGTGCTGGACAGGCTAATGGGACTCAAGGTAGACAAGTCCCCTGGTCCTGATGAAATGTATCCCAGAGTATTAAAAGAGATGGCGGAAGTTATAGCAGATGCATTCGTTATAATCTACCAAAATTCTCTGGACTCTGGGGAGGTACCAGTGGATTGGAAAGCAGCTAATGTAACGCCTCTGTTTAAAAAAGGGGGCAGAAAAAAGGCAGGTAACTATAGGCCGGTTAGTTTAACATCTGTAGTGGGGAAAATGCTTGAAGCTATCATTAAGGAAGAAATAGCGGGACATCGAGATAGGAATAGTGCAATCAAGCAGACACAGCATGGATTCATGAAGGGGAAATCATGTTTAACTAATTTACTGGAATTCTTTGAGGATATAACGAGCATGGTGGATAGAGGTGTACCGATGGATGTAGTGTATTTAGATTTCCAAAAGGCATTCGATAAGGTGCCACACAAAAGGTTACTGCAGAAGATAAAGGTATGCGGAGTCAGAGGAAATGTATTAGCATGGATCGAGAATTGACTGGCTAACAGAAAGCAGAGAGTTGGGATAAATGGGTCCTTTTCGGGTTGGAAATCGGTGGTTAGTGGTGTGCCACAGGGATCGGTGCTGGGACCACAACTGTTTACAATATACATAGATGACCTGGAAAAGGGGACAGAGTGTAGTGTAACAAAATTTGCAGATGACACAAAGATTAGTGGGAAAGAGGGTTGTGTAGAGGACAAAGAGAGGCTGCAAAGAGATTTAGATAGGTTAAGTGAATGGGCTAATGTTTGGCAGATGGAATACAATGTCGGAAAATGTGAGGTCATCCACCTTGGAAAAAAAAACAGTAAAAGGGAATATTATTTGAATGGGAAGAAATTACAACATGCTGTGTTGCAGAGGGACCTGGGGGTCCTTGTGCATGAATCCCAAAAAGTTAGTTTGCAGGTGCAGCAGGTAATCAGGAAGGCGAATGGAATGTTGGCCTTCATTGCGAGAGGGATGGAGTACTAAAGCAGGGAGGTCCTTCTGCAACTGTACAGGGTATTGGTGAGGCCGCACCTGGAGTACTGCGTGCAGTTTTGGTCACCTTATTTAAGGAAGGATATACTAGCCTTGGAGGGGGTACAGAGACGATTCACTAGGCTGATTCCGGAGATGAGGGGGTTACCTTATGATGATAGATTGAGTAGACTGGGTCTTTACTCGTTGGAGTTCAGAAGGGTGAGGGGTGATTTTACAGAAACAATTAAAATAATGAAAGGGATAGACAAGATAGTGTAGGGGAGGACGAAAACCCCCTCATTTTACCCAGAAGGAAAAGGGCTGTGGGATCAGTCTGTGCTGTGAATTGAAACCGATGGAAGGAAAACTTTGGGACACAAATGGAGACCCCCCAGTGTTTGGACTCATAGGAAAGGGAATTTAATTTGGAACTATCTACCAGAAAGTTTGAAATCCTAAAGTACACATGGAAGAAACTATGAACTTTAATCGAATTTGGGATTTTTTTAAAGGTCTGCAAGAAAAGGGGTGGAGTCAATATCAAAAGGGCCAGTTTGGACATTGGAACTAATCAAATTGTCTGGGAACTGTATACCCTCGAAACTTGCCCCTTGAAAACATTAGCATTTAAACAATGCCACATACATATTCCAACACCTTTTTCATCAGGCATAGAAATATCTGGCTCAGGCCAGACTAGCACAATGGCTACAGGAGGCCAATGCAATCAACACCCACTCAAACCTTGAGTAGGTTAAGATCAGTGGGGAAAAAAACCTAAAAACCTCAAACTGTTGCATTTTTCAAAATCAAAAGTCCACCAATGAGAAGAATCGACTTCAGCAGGAGAGGCGGACTGGATAATCTGGCTATAAAAAAGGGGTTTCTGACGTAGTGAAGGAGAGGAGTGATGATTTTCCCTGCCCTGGTGATTCAACAACCACAACCACAGGCCTCTCGACACGGAAGGAAAACCAGTGTCCGAAGACACTGAAGATAGAAGAAACAAACCACCAGACTGCAGAAGGCACAGTAGTGAGTATAACCTCTGATCCCCAGAACTCCCAACTCAGTTAGGCCAGGAAAGGTGGGAGGTTGGGCATTGTACTGCTAAACTGGTGTAAAGATTTTCGTTGTGTCCGTTTAGTGGGATTTAGGGGGATTGTTTTGTTGGTGTATTGCTGTTTGTTGAGTTACACCTTGCCAAATAAATTGGAAGCCTAAAGTTCCTCTTGGAATCACCTTGTCTCAGTTCTATTGTATTACATCTCCTGATCGTGAGTCTTATGTCAGAACCGTGTAAGGGAAGCTAGGAGCGCCTCGAAAACGCTCAACTGTGTGTCACAGGCGAGGGAAGAAGGGGTTAGGAGTGTTTGACACTCACAGGTGCCTCACAGGCTAGGCATAAGCTGTGGGGACGTACGAGTCTCAAAACCCCCTTCATAAGCTGTGGACACAGTCTCTCCAGGGGTGCTCTTGCAGCACTCAGGGTACCTCACAGGCCAGGCATAAGCTGTGGACACATCTCTCCAGGGGTGCTCTTGCAGCACTCAGGGTACCTCACAGGCCAGGCATAAGCTGTGAGGGCAGAAGCCCAGAGAGAGACACCCAAGGCACAACAACAACCCTGTGAAAACCCCTTACAATAGAGGCAGAGAGGTTGTTTCCACTGGTCGGGGAGACTAGAACTAGGGGGCACAGCCTCAAAATATGGGAGAGCCAATTTAAAACCGAGTTGAGAAGGAATTTCTTCTCCCAGAGGGTTGTGAATCTGTGGAATTCTCTGCCCAAGGAAGCAGTTGAGGCTAGCTCATTGAATGTATTCAAGTCACAGATAGATAGATTTTTAACCAATAAGGGAATTAAGGGTTATGGGGAACGGGCGGGTAAGTGGAGCTGAGTCCACGGCCAGATCAGCCATGATCTTGTTGAATGGCGGAGAAGGCTCGAGGGGCTAGATGGCCTACTCCTGTTCCTAATTCTTATGTTCTTATGTTCTTATGTTCTTATGTATGTTATGTAATATCTTACCCCCAACTCCATGAACTTTTATCTTGTGCAGTAACCTTTTATGTGGCACTTTATCGAATGCCTTCTGCATATCCAAATACACTGGTTCCCCTTTATCCACCTTGCTCGTTAATGACTTGGATGAAAGGACCGAGTGTAATGTAGCCAAGTTTGCTGATGATACAAAGATGGATGGGAAAGTAAATTGTGAGGACGACACAAAAAATCTGCAAAGGGATATAGACAGGATAAGTGAGTGGACAAACATTCGGCACATGGAGTATAATGTGGGAAAATGTGAGGTTATCCAATGTAGCAGAAAAAAATAGAAAAGCAAATTACTATTTAAATGGGGAAAAATTGCAAAGTGCTGCAGTACAGAGGGACCTGGGGGTCCTTGTGCATGAAACACAAAAAGTTAGTCTGCAGGTACAGCAAGTGATCAGGAAGGCAAATGGAATGTTGGCCTTTATTGCAAGGGGGATAGAGTATAAAAGCAGAGAAGTCCTGCTACAACTGTACAGGGTATTGGTGAGGCCACACCTGGAGTACTGTGTACAGTTTTGGTCTCCGTATTTAAAGAAGGATATACTTGTATTGGAGGCAGTTCAGAGAAGGTCCACTCGGTTGATTCCAGAGATGAAGATAGGTTGAGTAGTTTGGGCCTATACTCATTGGAGTTCAGAAGAATGAGAGGTGATCTTATCGAAACGTATAAGATACTGAGGGGGCTGGACAAGGTGGATGCAGAGAGGATATTTCCACTGATAGGGGAAACTAAAACTTGGGGACACAGTCTCAGAATAAGGGGTCGCCCATTTAAAACTGAGATGAGGAGGAATTTCTTCTCTCAGAGGGTTGTAAATCTGTGGAATTCTCTGCCCCAGAGAGCTGTGGAGGCTGGGTCATTGAATATATTTAAGGTGGAGATAGACAGATTTTTGAGCGATAAGGGAGTGAAGGGTTATGGGGAGTGGGCAGGGAACTGGAGCTCAGTTCAGGATCAGATCAGCCATGATCTTATTGAATGGCGGAGCAGGCTCGAGGGGTCAAATGACCAACTCCTGCTTCTATTTCTTATGTTCTTATGTTCATGGGAAGAGTTTTTTCAGTTATGTGAAGAGTCAGAGAGCTATCAATGAATATATTGGACCACTGATGGTTGTTCAAGGACAGGTTACATCGGACACTGAGTATGGCGGAAATATTAAAGAGTACTCTGCATCAGTATTCACCATTCAAGACGATGCTCGAATATTATAAGTTAATAATACTAGTTTTATCAGCAACATTAACATATTGTTTGATAAAAAATTAAGAACTTGAAAATAGCAGGGCGTGATGATATACTCCCGAGGGTCCTCCGGGAGATGGGACATGTGCTGTGTGAGGGTTCTCCGGGAGATGGGACATGTACTGTATGAGCCCCTCCGGGAGATGGGACATGTGCTGTGTGAGGGTCCTCCGGGAGATGGGACATGTGCTGTGTGAGGGTCCTCCGGGAGATGGGACATGTGCTGTGTCAGCCCCTCCAGGAGATGGGACATGTGCTGTGTGAGCCCCTCCGGGAGATGGGACATGTGCTGTGTGAGGGTCCTCCGGGAGATGGGACATGTGCTGTGTGAGTCCCTCTGGGAAATGGGACATGTGTTGTGTGAGGGTCCTCCGGGAGATGGGACATGTGCTGTGTGAGGGTCCTCCGGGAGATGGGACACGTGCTGTGTGAGCCCCCGGCCAGTATGTTTAATAGCTCATTGCACTCTGGAATGGTTCCTACAGATTGGAAGGAGGTTAATGTCGTTCCCATTTTAACAAAAGGTGACAAGGCAGACCCGGGTAACTATCGGCCCATTAGTTTAACACCAGTAATGGGGAAGATGCTTGAAAGAATCACAAGGAATGCAATAGTTGAATACTTGGATAGGGAGGGACATATTCGGGACACCCAACATGGCTTCACAAAAAGAGGTCATGTCTCACGAATCTAATTGTATTTTTTGAAGAAGTTACAAAGTTGATGGATGAGGGAAGCACAGTAGACATTGTCTACTTAGATTTCCAAAAACCTTTTGACCAGGCATCACACACGAGGCTTCTCTATAAGGTCGGAGCCTCTGGTATTAGTGAAATATATTGAGCTGGATACAGAACTGGCTGGCAGGGTGCAGGTAAAGAGCAGTTAGAGATGGATTTGGATCTGTTTGGAGACCAGTCACCAGTGGTGTCCCGCAGGGATCAGTGCTGGGGCCGTTGCTAGTTACTATTTTTATCAATGATCTGGATTCGGGGCTTGGCGGCACAATTTGCAGATTTGCCGATGATACCACGATCTGTGCGAGTGCGAGAACTGTAGAACTGGCTCGTCTGATTCAGGCAGATCTTAATGTGTTGGGAGATTGGCTCATGACTGAAAAATGAGGTATAACTTAGAATAGTGCAGGGTTATGCATGTAGGCAGGGCAAATGCTCAACATTCATACACCCTCCAGGGAAAGGCAGTAAAGATGGTGGAGATAGAAAGAGATTTGGGTATTCTAGTGTATACATCCTTAAATGTACACAAGCAATGTTGTGCAGCGATAGCTGGAGCAAATAGTGTGTTGGGTGGATCCATGGGACAATTGAGTATAAGACGAGGCGTACTGTTTTGCCCCTGTACAAGACCTTAGTCAGGCCGCACTTGGAATACTGGGTCCCGTTTTGGTCTCCTCACATGGTGGGTGATATTGAGGCTTGGGAAAGGGTGCAGGAGGGGGCCTCTAGACTAATTCCAAATCTAAAGCATCTTAGTTATTGAGATAGGCTAAAAGTGTTGGGACTCTTACCTTAGAGCAGCGTAGAATTAGGGGGGATCTGACTGAGGTTTATAAGATAAAGACAGTGTTCCAGCTGAACGTTCAGTTAAACAGGTTAGGCAGGACCAGGGGCACAAATTTAAGTTGTTTCGGGCTAGACCTAGGTTAGATGTCAGGAGATGGGTCTTTCCCCAGAGAACCTCTCTTGTGGTGGATGCAGACTGACTGAACTCCTTCAGGCAAAAGCTGGACCTGTTTCTGGCTGCGGCGGAGATTAACCCTTACAGAAGGTCGGTACTGCAGGGGATTTAATGGCCCGAGTGATCTCCAGGACTAGCTTCGATGGGTTGGCGAGGAATTCCCAGATTTTTTTCCCAATATTGGCCTGGGTTTTTTGGCTGTTTTTTTTGGCCACGCCCAGGAGATCACATGGTTTGGGGCGGGGTGTGTATGTTGTGATACACAAGGTAGCGCAATTGTGTGGGACCTGCTCGATGGACCAGGTGGCCTTTACCTGTCCGTCATTGTCGGTATGTTCGTGTATATCAATTTGTACAATATTAGTTGGTGTTTTGTATATTCATCATCACCATAGGCAGTCCCTCGGACGAGGATAACTTGCTTCCACGAGAGTTCACAGATATTTTAATGAAGGACCCGATGTTCCAGTCCTGAACACCAGGGACCGAATGCGCACATATCGCAGTGTGGTCTGGTCCATGCTGCCCCTGGGCCCTCCGCTCTTCTGAGTCCCGGAACCTCGCTCACCGCACCTCCGTCACGATGTACATTACAGAGGTAGTGAACATGTGAACTCCACGCCAAAGGGCTTGGTCTTACAGTGCACGAGTTATAATTTACATTCCTTCAGTCCCACACACACTGACTCTCACTGGGGTACGGGTCCCACACACACTGACTCTCACTGGGGTACAGTCCCACACACACTGACACTCACTGGGGTACGGGTCCCACACACACTGACTCTCACTGGGGTACAGTCCCACACACACTGACTCTCACTGGGGTACAGTCCCACACACACACTGACTCTCACTGGGGTACGGGTCCCACACACACTGACTCTCACTGGGGTACGGTCCCACACACACTGACTCTCACTGGGGTACGGGTCCCACACACACTGACTCTCACTGGGGTACAGTGCCACACACACTGACACTCACTGGGGTACAGTCCCACACACACTGACTCTCACTGGGGTACAGTCCCACACACACTGACTCTCACTGGGGTACAGTCCCACACACACTGACACTCACTGGGGTACGGGTCCCACACACACTGACTCTCACTGGGGTACAGTCCCACACACACTGACTCTCACTGGGGTACAGTCCCACACACACTGACTCTCACTGGGGTACGGGTCCCACACACACTGACTCTCACTGGGGTACGGTCCCACACACACTGACTCTCACTGGGGTACGGGTCCCACACACACTGACTCTCACTGGGGTACGGGTCCCACACACACTGACTCTCACTGGGGTACAGTCCCACACACACTGATTCTCACTGGGGTACAGTCCCACACACACTGACTCTCACTGGGGTACGGGTTCCACACACACTGACTCTCACTGGGGTACAGTCCCACACACACACTGACTCTCACTGGGGTACGGGTCCCACACACACTGACTCTCACTGTGGTACAGTCCCACACACAGTGACGCTCACTGGGGTACAGTCCCACACACACTGACTCTCACTGGGGTACGGTCCCACACACACTGACTCTCACTGGGGTACGGGTCCCACACACACTGACTCTCACTGGGATACAGACCCACACACACTGACTCTCACTGAGGTACAGTCCCACACACACTGACTCTCACTGGGGTACAGTCCCACACACACTGACTCTCACTGGGGTACAGTCCCACACACACTGACACTCACAGGGGTACAGTTCCATAGACTCTGACTCTCACTGGGGTATGACACTGGCCTTCACTGGGGTACAGTCCCACACACACTGACTCTCACTGGGGTAAGGGTCCCACACACACTGACTCTCACTGGGGTATGACACTGGCCCTAGAAATAGTGGATGCATTGGTGATCATTTTCTAACAGTCGATCGACTCTGCATCAGTTCCTATCGACTGGAGGGTAGCTCATGTAACACCACTTTTTTTAAAAGCCTGACATCAGAAGTGGGGAAAATGTTGAAATCAATTCTTAAAGATGAAATAGCAGCGGATTTGGAAAGCAGTGACAGGATCGGTCCAAGTCAGCATGGATTTATGAAAGGGAAATCATACTTGATGAATCTTCTAGAATTTTTTGAGGATGTGACTAGTAGAGTGGATAAGGGAGAACCAGTGGATGTGGTGTATTTGGACTTTCAAAAGGCTTTTGACAAGGTCTCACACAAGAGATTAGTGTGCAAAATTAAGGCACATTGTATTGAGGGTAATAATTGACGTGGAGAGAGAACTGGTTGGCAGACAGGACGCAGAGAGTCGGGATAAATGGGTCCTTCTCAGAATGGCAGACAGTGACTAGTGGGGTGCCGCAGGGCTCAGTGCTGGGACCCCAGCTATTTACAATATACATCCATGATTTAGATGAAGGAATTGGGCGTAATATCTCCAAGTTTTCAGACGACACTAAGCTGGATGGCGGTGTGAGCTGTGAGGGGGGCGCTAAGAGGCTGCAGGATGACTTGGACAGGTTAGGTGAGTGGGGAAATGCATGGCAGGTGCAGTATAATGTTGATAAATGTGAGATTATCCACTTTAATGGCAAAAACATGAAGGCAGAATATTATCTGAATGGCGGCAGATTAGGAAAAGGGGAGGTGCAACGAGACCTGGGTGTCATGGTTCATCAGTCATTGAAAGTTGGCATACAGGTACAGCAGGCGGTGAAGAAGGCAAATGGCATGTGGCCTTCATAGCCAGGGGAACAGGGATGTCTTAATGCAGTTGTACAGGGCCTTTTGAGGCCTCACCTGGAATATTGTGTTCAATTTTGGTTTCCTAATCTGAGGAAGGACGTTCTTGCTATTGAGGGAGTGCAGCGAAGGTTCACCAGACTGATTCCCGGGATGGCGGGACTAACATATGAGGAAAGACTGGATTTACTGGGTCTTTATTCACTGAAGTTTAGAAGGATGAGAGGGGATCTCATAGAAACATATAAAATTCTGATGGGACTGGACAGGTTAGATGCAGGAAGAACGTTCTCGATGTTGGGGAAGTCCAGAACCAGGGGACACAGTCTAAGGATAAGGGGTAAGCTATTTAGGACCGAGATGAGGAGAAACTTCTTCACTCAGAGAGTTATTAACCTCTGGAATTCACTACTGCAAAGAGTTATTGATGCCAGTTCATTAGATATATTCAAGAAGGAGTTAGATATGGACCTGATGCTAAAGGGATCAAGGGGTATGGAGAGAAAGCAGGATAGGGGTACTGAGGTGAATGATCAGCCATGATCTTATTGAATGGTGGTGCAGGCTCGAAGGGCCGAATGGCCGATTCCTGCACCTATTTTCTCTGTTTCTATACAGACCCACACACACTGACTCTCACTGGGGTATGGGTCCCACACACACTGACTCTCACTGGGGTATGGGTCCCACACACACTGACTCTCACTGGGGTACAGTCCGAGACACACTGACTCTCACTGGGGTACATTCCCACACACACTGACTCTCACTGGGGTAAGGGTCCCACACAAACTGACTCTCACTGGGGTACGGGTCCCACACACACTGACTCTCACTGGTGTATGGGTCCCACACACACTGACTCTCACTGGGGTACAGTCCCACACACACAGACTCTCACTGGGGTACAGTCCCATACATACTGACTCTCACTGGGGTACAGTTCAACACACAATGACTCTCACTGGGGTACAGTTCCACACACACTGACTCTCACTGGGGAACAGTCCCACACACACTGACTCTCACTGGGGTACAGTTCCACACACACTGACTCTCACTGGGGTACAGTTCCACACACACTGACTCTCACTGGGGTACAGTCCCACACACACTGACTCTCACTGGGGTACAGTCCCACACATACTGACTCTCACTGGGGTACAGTTCCACAGGTACTGACTCTCACTGGGGTACGGGTCCCACACACACTGACTCTCACTGGGGTACAGTCCCACACACACTGACTCTCACTGGGGTACAGTCCCACACACATTGACTCTCACTGGGGTACAGTTCCACACACACTGACTCTCACTGGGGTACAGACCCACACACACTGACTCTCACTGGGGTACAGTCCTACACACACTGACTCTCACTGGGGTACAGTCCCACACACAAAGATTCTCACTGGTGTACAGCCCCACACACACTTACTCTCACTGGGGTACAGTCCCACACACACTGACTCTCACTGGGGTACAATCCCACACACACTGACTCTCACTGAGGGACGGGTCCCACACACACTGACTCTCACTGGGGTACGGGTCCCACACACACTGACTCTCACTGGGGTACAGGTCCCACACACAAAGACTCTCACTGGGGTGCAATCTCACACCCACTAACTCTCACTGGGGTAAAGTCCCACACACACTGACTCTCACTGGTGTACAGTCCCACACCCACTGACTCTCAATAGGGTACAGGTCCCACACACACTGACTCTCACTGGGGTACAGTCCCACACACACTGACTCTCACTGGGGTATGGGTCCCACCCACACTGACTCTCACTGGGGTACAGTCCCACACACACTGCCTCTCACTGGGGTACAGTCCCACACACACTGACACTCACTGGGGTACAGTACCACACCCACTGACTCTCACTGGTGTACAGGTCCCACACACACTGCCTCTCACTGGGGTACAGTCCCACACACACTGCCTCTCACTGGGGTACAGTCCCACACACACTGACTCTCACTGGGGTACAGTCCCACACACACTGACTCTCACTGGGGTACAGTCCCACACACACTGAGTCTCACTGGGGTACCGTACCACACACACGGACTCTCACTGGGGTACAGTCCCACACACACTGACTCTCACTGGGGTACAGTCCCACACACACTGACTCTCACAGGGGTACAGTCCCACACACACTGACTCTCACTGGGGTATGGGTCCCACCCACACTGACTCTCACTGGGGTACGAGTCTCACACCCACTGACTCTCACTGGGGTACAGTCCCACACACACTGACTCTCACTGGGGTACAGTCCCTCACACGCTGACTCTCACTGGGGTACGGGTCCCACACACACTGACTCTCACTGGGGTACGGGTCCCACACACACTGACTCTCACTGGGGTACAGTTCCACAGGTACTGACTCTCACTCGGGTATGGGTCCCACACACACTGACTCTCACTGGGGTACGGGTCCCACACACACTGACTCTCACTGGGGTACGGGTCCCACACACGCTGACTCTCACTGGGGTACAGTTCCACAGGTACTGACTCTCACTGGGGTACAGGTCCCACACACACTGACTCTCACTGGGGTATGATCCCACACACACTGACCTTCACTGCGGTACAGTCCCACACACACTGACTCTCACTGCGGTACAGTCCCACACGCACTGAATCTCACTGGGGTACAGTCCCACACACACTGACTCTCACTGGGGTACAGTTCCACAGGTACTGACTCTCACTAGGGTACGGGTCCCACACACACTGACTCTCACTGGGGTATGGGTCCCACCCACACTAACTCTCACTGGGGTACGGGTCCCACACACACTGACTCTCACTGGGGTACGGGTCCCACACACGCTGACTCTCACTGGGGTACAGTCCCTCACACACTGACTCTCACTGGGGTACAGTTCCACAGGTACTGCCTCTCACTGGGGTACGGGTCCCACACACACTGACTCTCACTGGGGTACGAGTCCCACAAACGCTGACTCTCACTGGGGTACATTTCCACAGGTACTGACTCTCACTGCGGTACAGTCCCACACACAGTGACTCTCACTGGGGTACAGTCCCACACACACTGACTCTCACTGGGGTACAGTTCCACAGGTACTGACTCTCACTAGGGTACGGGTCCCACACACACTGACTCTCACTGGGGTGCAGTCCCACACACACTGACTCTCACTGAGTTACAGTCCCACACACACTGATCCTCAGTGGTGTACAGTCCCACACACACTGACTCTCACTGGGGTACAGGTCCCACACACACTGACTCTCACTGGGGTATGGGTCCTACAGACACTGACTCTCACTGGGGTATGGGTCTCACACACACTGACTCTCACTGGGGTACAAGTCCCATACCCACTGACTCTCACTGGGGTACAGATCCACAGGTACTGACTCTCACTGGGATACGGGTCCCACACACACTGACTCTCACTGGGGTATGGGTCCCACACACACTGACTCTCACTGGGGTACGGGTCCCACACACACTGACTCTCACTGGGGTACCGGTCCCACACACACTAACTCTCACTGGGGTACAGTCCCACACACACTGACTCTCACTGGGGTACAGTTCCACAGGTACTGACTCTCAATGGCGTACAGGTCCCACACACACTGACTCTCACTGGGGTGTGAGTCTCACAAACACTGACTCTCACTGGGGTACAGTCCCACACACACTGACTCTCACTGGGGTACAGGTCTCACACACACTGACTCTCACTGGGGTACAGTTCCACACACACTGACTCTCACTGGGGTACAGTCCCACACACACTGACTCTCACTGGGGTACAGTCCCACATACACTGAATCTCACTGGGGTACAGTTCCACACACACTGACTCTCACTGGGGTACAGTCCCACACACACTGACTCTCACTGGGGTACAGTCCCACACATACTGACTCTCACTGGGGTACAGTTCCACAGGTACTGACTCTCACTGGGGTAAGGTTCCCACACACACTGACTCTCACTGGGACACAGACCCACACACACTGACTCACTGGGGTACGGGTCCCACACACACTGACTCTCACTGGGGTGCAGTCTCACACCCACTAACTCTCACTGGGGTACAGTCCCACACACACTGACTCTCACTGGGGAACAGTCCCACACACACTGACTCTCAATGGGGTACAGGTCCCACACACACTGACTCACACTGGTGTATGGGTCCCACACACACTGACTCTCACTGGGGTACAGTCCCACACATACTGACTCTCACTGGGGTACAGTCCCACACACACTGACTCTCACTGGGGTACAGTCCCACACATACTGACTCTCAGTGGGGTACAGTTCCACACACACTGACTCTCACTGGGGTATGGGTCCCACACATACTGACTCTCACTGGGGTACAGTCCCACACATACTGACTCTCACTGGGGTACAGTTCCACAGGTACTGACTCTCACTGGGGTAAGGTTCCCACACACACTGACTCTCACTGGGACACAGACCCACACACACTGACTCACTGGGGTACGGGTCCCACACACACTGACTCTCACTGGGGTGCAGTCTCACACCCACTAACTCTCACTGGGGTACAGTCCCACACACACTGACTCTCACTGGGGAACAGTCCCACACACACTGACTCTCAATGGGGTACAGGTCCCACACACACTGACTCACACTGGTGTATGGGTCCCACACACACTGACTCTCACTGGGGTACAGTCCCACACATACTGACTCTCACTGGGGTACAGTCCCACACACACTGACTCTCACTGGGGTACAGTCCCACACATACTGACTCTCAGTGGGGTACAGTTCCACACACACTGACTCTCACTGGGGTATGGGTCCCACACATACTGACTCTCACTGGGGTACAGTCCCACACACACTGACTCTCACTGGGGTACGGGTCCCACACACACTGACTCTCACTGTGGTACAATCCCACACACACTGACTCTCACAGGGGTACAGTCCCACACACACTGACTCTCACTGGGGTACAGTCCCACACACACTAACTCTCACTGGGGTACAGTTCTGCAGGTACTGACTCTCACTGGTGTACGGGTCCCACACACAAAGACTCTCACTGGGGTGCAATCTCACACCCACTAACTCTCACTGGGGTAAAGTCCCACACACACTGACTCTCACTGGTGTACAGTCCCACACACACTGCCTCTCACTGGGGTACAGTCCCACACACACTGACACTCACTGGGGTACAGTACCACACCCACTGACTCTCACTGGTGTACAGGTCCCACACACACTGCCTCTCACTGGGGTAGAGTCCCACACACACTGACTCTCACTGGGGTACAGTCCCACACACACTGACTCTCATTGGGGTACAGTCCCACACACACTGACTCTCACTGGGGTACAGTCCCACACACACTGACTCTCACAAGGACACAGACCCACACACACAGACTCACTGGGGTACGGGTCCCACACACACTGACTCTCACTGGGGTGCAGTCTCACACCCACTAACTCTCACTGGGGTACAGTCCCACACACACTGACTCTCACTGGGGTGCAGTCCCACACACACTGACTCTCAATGGGGTACAGGTCCCACACACACTGACTCACACTGGTGTATGGGTCCCACACACACTAACTCTCACTGGGGTACCGTACAACACACACGGACTCTCACTGGGGTACAGTCCCACACACACTGACTCTCACTGGGGTACAGTCCCACACACACTGACTCTCACTGGGGTACAGTCCCACACACACTGACTCTCACTGGGGTACAGTCCCACACATACTGACTCTCACTGGGGTACAGTCCCACCCACACTGACTCTCAGTGGGGTACAGTCCCACACATACTGACTCTCACTGGGGTACAGTCCTACTCACACTGACTCTCACTGGGGTACAGTCCCACACATACTGACTCTCAGTGGGGTACAGTTCCACACACACTGACTCTCACTGGGGTATGGGTCCCACACACACTGACTCTCACTGGGGTACAGTCCCACACACACTGACTCTCACTGGTGTACAGCCCCACACACACTTACTCTCACTGGGGTACAGTCCCACACACACTGACTCTCACTGGGGTACGGGTCCCACACACACTGACTCTCACTGGGGTACAATCCCACACACACTGACTCTCACAGGGGTACAGTCCCACACACACTGACTCTCACTGGGGTACAGTCCCACACACACTAACTCTCACTGGGGTACAGTTCTACAGGTACTGACTCTCACTGGTGTACGGGTCCCACACACACTGACTCTCACTGGGTTACAGTCCCACACACACTGCCTCTCACTGGGGTACAGTCCCACACACACTGACACTCACTGGGGTACAGTACCACACCCACTGACTTTCACTGGTGTACAGGTCCCACACACACTGCCTCTCACTGGGGTACAGTCCCACACACACTGACTCTCACTGGGGTACAGTCCCACACACACTGACTCTCACTGGGGTACAGTCCCACACACACTGAGTCTCACTGGGGTACCGTACCACACACACGGACTCTCACTGGGGTACAGTCCCACACACACTGACTCTCACTGGGGTACAGTCCCTCACACACTGACTCTCACTGGGGTACGGGTCCCACACACACTGACTCTCACTGGGGTACGGATCCCACACACACTGACTCTCACTGGGGTACAGTCCCACACACACTGACTCTCTCTGGGGTACAGTACCACACCCACTGACTCTCACTGGGGTACAGTTCCACAGGTACTGACTCTCACTGGGGTACAGTCCCACACACACTGACTCTCACTGGGGTACAGTCCCACACACACTGACTCTCACTGGGGTACAGTCCCAGACCCACTGACTCTCACTGGGGTACAGTCCCTCACACACTGACTCTCACTGGGGTACCGTCCCACACACACTGACTCTCACAGGGGTACAGTCCCACACACACTGACTCTCACTGGGGTATAGTACCACACACACTGACTCTCACTGGGGTACGGGTCCCACACACGCTGACTCTCACTGGGGTACAGTCCCTCACACACTGACTCTCACTGGGGTACAGTTCCACAGGTACTGCCTCTCACTGGGGTACGGGTCCCACACACACTGACTCTCACTGGGGTACGAGTCCCACAAACGCTGACTCTCACTGGGGTACATTTCCACAGGTACTGACTCTCACTGCGGTACAGTCCCACACACAGTGACTCTCACTGGGGTACATTCCCACACACACTGACTCTCACTGGGGTACAGTTCCACAGGTACTGACTCTCACTAGGGTACGGGTCCCACACACACTGACTCTCACTGGGGTGCAGTCCCACACACACTGACTCTCACTGAGTTACAGTCCCACACACACTGATCCTCAGTGGTGTACAGTCCCACACACACTGACTCTCACTGGGGTACAGGTCCCACACACACTGACTCTCACTGGGGTATGGGTCCTACAGACACTGACTCTCACTGGGGTATGGGTCTCACACACACTGACTCTCACTGGGGTACAAGTCCCATACCCACTGACTCTCACTGGGGTACAGATCCACAGGTACTGACTCTCACTGGGATACGGGTCCCACACACACTGACTCTCACTGGGGTATGGGTCCCACACACACTGACTCTCACTGGGGTACGGGTCCCACACACACTGACTCTCACTGGGGTACCGGTCCCACACACACTAACTCTCACTGGGGTACAGTCCCACACACACTGACTCTCACTGGGGTACAGTTCCACAGGTACTGACTCTCAATGGCGTACAGGTCCCACACACACTGACTCTCACTGGGGTGTGAGTCTCACAAACACTGACTCTCACTGGGGTACAGTCCCACACACACTGACTCTCACTGGGGTACAGGTCTCACACACACTGACTCTCACTGGGGTACAGTTCCACACACACTGACTCTCACTGGGGTACAGTCCCACACACACTGACTCTCACTGGGGTACAGTCCCACATACACTGAATCTCACTGGGGTTCAGTTCCTCACACACTGACTCTCACTGGGGTACAGTCCCACACACACTGACTCTCACTGGGGTACAGTCCCACACATACTGACTCTCACTGGGGTACAGTTCCACAGGTACTGACTCTCACTGGGGTAAGGTTCCCACACACACTGACTCTCACTGGGACACAGACCCACACACACTGACTCACTGGGGTACGGGTCCCACACACACTGACTCTCACTGGGGTGCAGTCTCACACCCACTAACTCTCACTGGGGTACAGTCCCACACACACTGACTCTCACTGGGGAACAGTCCCACACACACTGACTCTCAATGGGGTACAGGTCCCACACACATTGACTCACACTGGTGTATGGGTCCCACACACACTGACTCTCACTGGGGTACAGTCCCACACATACTGACTCTCACTGGGGTACAGTCCCACACACACTGACTCTCACTGGGGTACAGTCCCACACATACTGACTCTCAGTGGGGTACAGTTCCACACACACTGACTCTCACTGGGGTATGAGTCCCACACACACTGACTCTCACTGGGGTACATTCCCACACACACTGACTCTCACTGGTGTACAGCCCCACACACACTTACTCTCACTGGGGTACAGTCCCACACACACTGACTCTCACTGGGGTACGGGTCCCACACACACTGACTCTCACTGTGGTACAATCCCACACACACTGACTCTCACAGGGGTACAGTCCCACACACACTGACTCTCACTGGGGTACAGTCCCACACACACTAACTCTCACTGGGGTACAGTTCTGCAGGTACTGACTCTCACTGGTGTACGGGTCCCACACACAAAGACTCTCACTGGGGTGCAATCTCACACCCACTAACTCTCACTGGGGTAAAGTCCCACACACACTGACTCTCACTGGTGTACAGTCCCACACACACTGCCTCTCACTGGGGTACAGTCCCACACACACTGACACTCACTGGGGTACAGTACCACACCCACTGACTCTCACTGGTGTACAGGTCCCACACACACTGCCTCTCACTGGGGTAGAGTCCCACACACACTGACTCTCACTGGGGTACAGTCCCACACACACTGACTCTCATTGGGGTACAGTCCCACACACACTGACTCTCACTGGGGTACAGTCCCACACACACTGACTCTCACAAGGACACAGACCCACACACACAGACTCACTGGGGTACGGGTCCCACACACACTGACTCTCACTGGGGTGCAGTCTCACACCCACTAACTCTCACTGGGGTACAGTCCCACACACACTGACTCTCACTGGGGTGCAGTCCCACACACACTGACTCTCAATGGGGTACAGGTCCCACACACACTGACTCACACTGGTGTATGGGTCCCACACACACTAACTCTCACTGGGGTACGGGTCCCACACACACTGACTCTCACTGGGGTACGGATCCCACACACACTGACTCTCACTGGGGTACAGTCCCACACACACTGACTCTCTCTGGGGTACAGTACCACACCCACTGACTCTCACTGGGGTACAGTTCCACAGGTACTGACTCTCAATGGGGTACAGGTCCCACACACACTGACTCTCACTGGGGTACAGTCCCACACACACTGACTCTCACTGGGGTACCGTCCCACACACACTGACTCTCACTGGGTTACAGTCCCACACACACTGACTCTCACTGGGGTACAGTCCCACACACACTGACTCTCACTGGGGTACAGTCCCACACCCACTGACTCTCACTGGGGTACAGTCCCTCACACACTGACTCTCACTGGGGTACCGTCCCACACACACTGACTCTCACAGGGGTACAGTCCCACACACACTGACTCTCACTGGGGTACAGTACCACACACACTGACACTCAAGGGGGTACAATCCCATAGACTCTGACTCTCACTGAGGTATGATCCCACATACACTGACCTTCACTGCGGTACAGTCCTACACACACTGACTCTCACTGGGGTACAGTTCTACAGGTACTGACTCTCACTGGGGTACGGGTCCCACACACAAAGACTCTCACTGGGGTGCAGTCCCTCACACACAGACTCTCACTGGGGTACAGGTCCCACACCCACTGACTCTCACTGGGGTACAGGTCCCACACACACTGACTCTCACTGGGGTACAGTCCCACACACACTAATTCTCACTGGGGTACAGTCCCACACACACTGACTCTCACTGGGGTACGGGTCCCACACACACTGACTCTCACTGGGGTACAGTCCCATACACACTAACTCTCACTGGGGTGCAGTCCCACACACACTGTCTCTCACTGGGGTACGGGTCCCACACACACTGACTCTCACTGGGGTACAGTTCCACACAAACTGACTCTCACCGGGGTACGGGTCCCACACACACTGTCTCTCACTGGGGTACAGTCCCACACACACTGACTCTCACTGGGGTACAGTCCCACACACACTGTCTCTCACTGGTGTACAGTTCCACACACACTGACTCTCACTGGGGTACAGTTCCACACACACTGACTCTCACTGGGGTACAGTTCCACACACACTGACTCTCACCGGGGTATGGGTGCCACTCACACATTTTGCAATATGATGAGTTGAATGATGAGCCAGACTGACGGAATTTTTTGATAGACCCCACACTGCAACGAGTGATTGCAATCCATCAAGCTGAGTCTGAGGCTGTTGCTTTGCGAGATAATGAGTGCGGCTTGCCAATTAAACAGGTTTTGAACATTGTGGAAACATTTTTTACTTTTGAAAGCAATGAGGTTTTTCTAAATTAACCAGCATAGATCCAACTGTGTAAATAGCCGAGGGAAATAGATTTGGAAGCTTTGACAGATCCTTCACTTACACTTGGTGCATGGGAATCTTGCTGAGCTTTCACACACCATCACGATCGTCTAATAATGGCATGAGAAAATACAGCTTGTTTATTCTGTCCGTGAATCCGTGCGTCTGTAACAATAACTCACATTTATACCACGCCTTTAATGCAGCAAAACATCCCAAGGTGCTTGACAGATGTGTTATCAAGCAAAATTTGATACTGAGCCACACAAGGAGAAATTAGGGCAGGTGACCAAAGGCTCGGTCAAAGAGTTTGGTTTTAAGGAGCATCTTAAAGGAGGAAAGAGAGGTAGAGAGGCGGAGAGGTTTAGGGAGGGAGTTCCAGAGCTTGGGGCCCAGGCAACAGAAGGCACGGCCACCGATGGTGGAGAGATTATAATCAGGGATGCTCAAGAACCCAGAATTGGAAGAGCGCAGACATCTCGGAGGGTTGTGGGGCTGGAGGAGATTACAGAGATAGGGAGAGTCGAGGGCCATGGAGGGATTTGAAAACAAGGATGAGAATTTTAAAATGGAGGCATTGCCAGACCGGGAGCCAATGTAGGTCAGCGAGCACAGGGGGTGATGGGTGAGTGGGACTTGGTGCGAGTTAGGACACAGGGCAGCGAGCACAGAGGGTGATGGGTGAGTGGGACTTGGTGCGAGTTAGGACACAGGGCAGTGAGCACAGGGGGTGATGGGTGAGCGGGACTTGGTGCGAGTTAGGACACAGGGCAGCGAGCACAGGGGGTGATGGGTGAGCGGGACTTGGTGCGAGTTAGGACACAGGGCAGTGAGCACAGGGGGTGATGGGTGAGCGGGACTTGGTGTGAGTTCGGACACAGGGCAGTGAGCACAGGGGGTGATGGGTGAGCAGGACTGAGTGTGAGTTAGGACACGGGGCAGTGAGCACAGGGGGTGATGGGTGAGCGGGACTTGGTGTGAGTTAGGACACGGGGCAGCGAGCACAGGGGGTGATGGGTGAGCGGGACTGGGTGCGAGTTAGGACATGGGGCAGTGAGCACAGGGGGTGATGGGTGAGCGGGACTGGGTGCGAGCTGGTTGAAGAATGTGCTCCAAATCTTGATTGAAACATCCTTTCCTGAATGTTTCCCGAACTCCCAGCCGGGCTTGTTCTCTCAGACAGGGAAATTCCTTGGGGGCCAGTTTGGAAAGAATCAGATTAACGGCTCGATTGGAACTCTTCATTAGAACTGGTGTAACTGTTTCCAGTGGCAGGAGGGTCGGTAAGCAGGTAATCAGGTCTCCCCTCAGCCTCCTCTGTTCCAAAGAAACAAAACCCAGCATCTCCAATCTTTCCTCATAGCGAAAATTCTCCAGTCCAGGCAACATTTTTGTAAATCTCCTCTACACCCTCTCCAGTGCAATGACTAATTAATCCGTGTCTTCCCAAACGGGGTCAGTGTGGGTCAGTGTGGGTCAGAGTGGGTCAGAGTGGGGTCAGTGTGGGTCAGTGTGGGGTCAGTGTCGGTCAGAGCGGGGTCAGTGTCGGTCAGTGTGGGTCAGAGTGGGGTCAGTGTCGGTCAGAGCGGGGTCAGTGTGGGTCAGAGCGGGGTCAGTGTCGGTCAGTGTGGGGTCAGTGTGGGTCGGTGTGGGTCAGAGTGGGGTCAGTGTCGGTCAGAGCGGGGTCAGTGTCGGTCAGTGTGGGTCAGAGTGGGGTCAGTGTCGGTCAGAGCGGGGTCAGTGTGGGTCAGAGCGGGGTCAGTGTGGGTCAGAGCGGGGTCAGTGTGCGTCAGAGCCGGGTCAGTGTGGGTCAGTGTGGGGTCAGTGTGGGTCAGAGCGGGGTCAGTGTGGGGTCAGTGTGGGTCAGAGCGGGGTCAGTGTGGGTCAGAGCGGGGTCAGTGTGTGTCAGAGTCGGGTCAGTATGGGTCAGAGCGGGGTCAGTGTGGGTCAGAGCGGGATCAGTGTGCGTCAGAGCCGGGTCAGTGTGGGTCAGAGCGGGGTCAGTGTGCGTCAGAGCGGGGTCAGTGTGGGTCAGAGTGGGGTCAGTGTCGGTCAGTGTGGGTCAGTGTGGGGTCAGTGTGGGTCAGAGCGGGGTCAGTGTGGGTCAGAGCGGGGTCAGTGTGGGTCAGAGCTGGGTCAGTGTGGGTCAGTGTGGGTCAGAGCGGGGTCAGTGTGGGTCAGAGCAGGGTCAATGTGGGTCAGTGTGGGTCAGTGTGGGGTCAGTGTGGGTCGGTGTGGGTCAGAGCGGGGTCAGTGTGGGTCAGTGTGGATCAGAGCGGGGTCAGAGCGGGTCAGTGTGGGTCAGTGTGGGGTCAGTGTGGGTCAGTGTAGGTCAGAGTGGGGTCAGTGTGGGCCAGAGTGGGTCAGAGTGGGGTCAGTGTGGGTCAGAGTGGGTCAGAGTGGGGTCAGTGTGGATCAGTGTGGGTCAGTGGGGTCAGTGTGGGTCAGAGCGGGCTCAGTGTGGGTCAGAAGGGGGTCAGTGTGGGTCAGTGTGGGTCAGTGTGGGTCAGTGTGGGTCATTGCGGGGTCAGTGTGGGTCAGTGTGGGAGAGAGTGGGTTCAGCACGGGGTCAGTGTGGGTCAGAGCGTGGTCAGAGTGGGTCAGTGTGGGTCAGTGTGGGTCAGAGTGGGTCAGTGTGGGTCAGAGCGGGGTCAGTGGGGTCAGTGTGCGTCAGAGCGGGGTCAGTGTGGGTCAGAGTGGGATCAGAGTGTGTCAGTGTGGGTCAGAGCGGGGTCAGTGTGGGTCAGAGTGGGTCAGAGTGGGGTCCGTGGGGTCAGTGTGGGTCTGTGTGGGTCAGAGCCGGGTCAGTGTGGGTCAGAGCGGGGTCAATGTGGGTCAGTGTGGGTCAGAGCGGGGTCAGTGTGAGTCAGTGTGGGTCTGAGTGGGTCAGAGTGGGGTCAGTGTGGGTCTGTGTGGGTGAGAGCCGGGTCAGTGTGGGTCAGAGCGGGGTCAGTGTGGGTCAGTCTGGGTCAGAGTGGGTCAGAGCGGGGTCAGTGTGGGTCAGTGTGGGTCAGAGCGGGGGCTGTGTGGGTCAGTGTGGGTCAGAGTGGGTCAGAGCGGGGTCAGTGTAGGTCTGTGTGGGTCAGAGCGGGATCAGTGTGGGTCAGAGCGGGGTCAGTGTGGGTCAGTGTGGGTCAGAGCGGGGTCAGTGTGGGTCAGAATGGGTCAGTGTGGGTCAGAGTGGGGTCTGTGGGGTCAGTGTGGGTCAGAGCGGGGTCAGTGTGGGTCAGAGCCGGGTCAGTCTGGGTCAGTGTGGGTCAGAGCGGGGTCAGAGCGGGGTCAGTGTGGGTCAGTGTGTGTCAGCGCGGGGTCAGTGTGGGTCAGAGCGGGGTCAGTGTGGGTCAGAGCCGGGTCAGTCTGAGTCAGTGTGGGTCAGTGTGGGTCAGAGCGGGGTCAGAGCGGGGTCAGTGTGTGTCAGAGCGGGGTCAGTGTGGGTCAGAGCGGGGTCAGTGTGGGGTCAGTGTAGGTCAGAGCGGGGTCAATGTGGGGCAGTGTGGGTTAGAGCGGGGTCAGAGCTGTGTAGCACCTTCAGAAGAGGAGGGAGGAAATTGGGAGACGTGGATTAAAAGAGGCTTTCAAAATATATTATTAAAAAATAAAATGGTACATTGTGTTGCTTTGCTGATAAACAGAAATGTATAATGTCATTACAAAAGCTTTTATCCAAACTGCACCACTTTATTCAATAATGTGACTGTTTTATGAGGCAGACACAATGTGGAGGCTTTCCCCCAGGATTGAATATTTCCCTGGTGTCTGCACAGTGGACATTCTCGGGTCTCTCTATCAGGATCACTTGCTGTGTTTCCGCTGTGATGAGTCACTTCAGTGTCTGCAGTGACCATTAGAGATTCGGAACGCTCAGGAATGTAAATATAATCCGCTCCATTTCCGATTGAGATATGAGAAATTAGAGACATGTTAAATGCTGTGCGGAACAGCAACCGTCACTGGTACCTGACCCGCGAGTCAGAATGAGACAAAGGGACCCTTTACAGAACCATACAGCGCAAGAGGAGGCCATTGGACCCATTGTGCCTGTGCCGGCTCTGTGACAGAGCGATCCAATCAGTCCCACTCCCCCCGCTCTCTCCCCACAGCCCGGCAACTTTCTCCCCCTTCAATTATTTATCCAATTCCCCCTTTTGAAAATGTTATGTATGCAATAAAGGTTCAAACTGAGCACTGTTTAACTGAACAGGGTACACCCTTGGCTCCGCTTTATTTAGTCCCAAAGTGCCTGACTCTCAAAATGGCTGGCCTTTTATACCAGAGCAGCACCATGTGCGTGCTGCTTAGTGACCTCCAACAATGACACCATCTGGTGGCTACAAACAGCATGTACATACATGACAGAACCCCCCCCTTTGAGATCTTATCACAGTCTTTCACAGGTTGAGATGGTCCGGTGCTTTGCGCTCCCGGGTTGATCGTCTCAGTTCGATTCCGGGCTTGGTCCAGAACTTAAAGAAGGGTAACTTTGAAGGTATGAGGCGTGAATTGGCTAGGATAGATTGGCGAATGATACTGAAGGGGTTGACTGTGGATGGGCAATGGCAGACATTTAGAGACCGCATGGATGAACTACAACAATTGTACATCCCTGTCTGGCGTAAAAATAAAAAAGGGAAGGTGGCTCAACCGTGGCTATCAAGGGAAATCAGGGATAGCATTAAAGCCAAGGAAGTGGCATACAAATTGGCCAGAAATAGCAGTGAACCTGGGGACTGGGAGAAATTTAGAACTCAGCAGAGGAGGACAAAGGGTTTGATTAGGGCAGGGAAAATGGAGTACGAGAAGAAGCTTGCAGGGAACATTAAGACGGACTGCAAAAGTTTCTATAGATATGTAAAGGGAAAAAGGTTAGTAAAGACAAACGTAGGTCCCCTGCAGTCAGAATCAGGGGAAGTCATAACGGGGAACAAAGAAATGGCAGAACAATTGAACAAGTACTTTGGTTCGGTATTCACTAAGGAGGACACAAACAACCTTCCGGATATAAAAGGGGTCAGAGGGTCTAGAAAGAAGGAGGATCTGAGGGAAATCCTTATTAGTCGGGAAATTGTGTTGGGGAAATTGATGGGATTGAAGGCCGATAAATCCCCAGGGCCTGATGGACAGCATCCCAGAGTACTTAAGGAGGTGGCCTTGGAAATAGCGGATGCATTGACAGTCATTTTCCAATATTCCACAGACTCTGGATCAATTCCTATCGAGTGGAGGTTAGCCAATGTAACCCCACTTTTTAAAAAAGGAGGGAGAGAGAAAACAGGGAATTATAGACCAGTCAGCCTGACCTCAGTAGTGGGTAAAATGATGGAATCAATTATTAAGGATGTCATAGCAGCGCATTTGGAAAATGGTGACATGATAGGTCCAAGTCAGCATGGATTTGTGAAAGGGAAACCATGCTTGACAAATCTTCTGGAATTTTTTGAGGATGTTTCCAGTAGAGTGGACAAGGGAGAACCAGTTGATGTGGTATATTTGGACTTTCAGAAGGCTTTCGACAAGGTCCCACATAAGAGATTAATGTGCAAAGTTAAAGCACATGGGATTGGGGGCAGTTTGCTGACATGGATAGAGAACTGGTTGTCAGACAGGAATCAAAGAGTAGGAGTAAATGGGTACTTTTCAGAATGGCAGGCAGTGACTAGTGGGGTACTGCAAGGTTCTGTGCTGGGGCCCCAGCTGTTTACATTGTACATTAATGATTTGGACGAGGGGATTAAATGTAGTATCTCCAAATTTGCGGATGACACTAAGTTGGGTGGCAGTGTGAACTGCGAGGAGGATGCTATGAGGCTGCAGAGTGACTTGGCTAGGTTAGGTGAGTGGGCAAATGCATGGCAGATGAAGTATAATGTGGATAAATGTGAGGTTATCCACTTTGGTGGTAAAAACAGAGAGACAGACTATTATCTGAATGGTGACAGATTAGGAAAAGGGGAGGTGCAACGAGACCTGGGTGTCATGGTACATCAGTCATTGAAGGTTGGCATGCAGGTACAGCAGGCGGTTAAGAAAGCAAATGGCATGTTGGCCTTCATAGCGAGGGGATTTGAGTACAGGGGCAGGGAGGTGTTGCTACAGTTGTTCAGGGCCTTGGTGAGGCCACACCTGGAGTATTGTATACAGTTTTGGTCTCCTAACTTGAGGAAGGACATTCTTGCTATTGAGGGAGTGCAGCGAAGGTTCACCAGACTGATTCCCGGGATGGCGGGACTGACATATGAAGAAAGACTGGATCAACTGGGCTTGTATTCACTGGAGTTCAGAAGAATGAGAGGGGATCTCATAGAAACGTTTAAAATTCTGACGGGTTTAGACAGGTTAGATGCAGGAAGAATGTTCCCAATGTTGGGGAAGTCCAGAACCAGGGGTCACAGTCTAAGGATAAGGGGTAAGCCATTTAGGACTGAGATGAGGAGAAACTTCTTCACCCAGAGAGTGAATGAACCTGTGGAATTCTCTACCACAGAAAGTAGTTGAGGCCAATTCACTAAATATATTCAAAAAGGAGTTAGATGTAGTCCTTACTACTAGGTGGATCAAGAGGTATGGCGAGAAAGCAGGAATGGGGTACTGAAGTTGCATGTTCAGCCATGAACTCATTGAATGGTGGTGCAGGCTCGAAGGGCCGAATGGCCTACTCCTGCACCTATTTTCTATGTTTCTATGGCCCCAAGTTTCCACACGTGGCAAAACAGGTGCCCCTCCGGGCTGGGCGCCCGTTTTTCGCGCTGAAAATGGCGCCTGAAAAAATACGCGCTATTCTCGAGCGCTTTGCAGCTCGATGTTTGCTTGACGCGGCGCACAGGGGGCGGAGCTTACCACTCGCGCCGATTTTGTAAGTAGGAGGGGGCGGGTACAATTTAAATTATTTTTTTTCATGTCGGCAACCCTGCGCGTGCGCGTTGGAGCGTTCGCCCATGCGCAGTCTGAAGTAAACATTGGCACTCGGCCATTTTAAAAAGTGCTGCAGAAAAAGTGAAGATTTGTTTATTGAACCCTTGCAAAGGCTTGTATTTTAATTTTCTTGATATTTGTGTGTGAGGGTGAGGGAGTGCATTCTGTAATTAAAGATAGACTGTGATAAACGGGACACATGCACTTGTTTGAGACTATTCAAATTCTTTGTAGCTGTTCAATTTTTAACATTTTTTAATAAAACCACATTGCCCCTCAATGATCAGCACTGAGGCTTCCTGCAGCCTTCTCCCCCTGCCGTCCGTCAGGCCCGACGGGAAACCGCTGCCTCAAGTAATGAGGCTTCCTGCAGCCTTCTCCCTCCCTCCCTCCCTCCCCCCCTGCCCTCGGTCGGTCCCGATAGCAAACCGCTGCCTGAAGCACTTTCACACAGGTAGGAACATGGTTTATTTAATCTTTTCTTTGCTTATAAATTTTTATTCAGGTTGGGTTTATTTGTATAATATTTGTGTAAGTATAAATAAGGATTTATTGTAGAATGTAATGACTTCCCTTCCCCCCCACTCCCCCCCCACCTCATTCCCGACGCCTCATTTGTAACCTGCCCCTGATTTTTTAATGTGTAGACAAAGTTTTTTCAAGCGTACAAAAATCTTCACTTACTCCATTCTAAGTTAGTTTGGAGTACGTTTTCACTGTGGAAACTTTCAAATCAGGCGTCAGTGGCCGGACACGCCCCCTTTTGAAAAAAAAATTCTGTTCAAAAGTGAAACTGTTCTCCCTGACTAGAACTGCAGAAAACTTAAATGTGGAGAATTGAGATTTCTAAGATAGTCCGTTCTCCACCAGTTGCTCCTAAAAATCAGGAGCAAATCATGTGGAAACTTGGGGCCTATGTTTCTATGTTTGGGTGAGTGTGCGGGGTCTGTTGTGGCTGCTGGCTGGATGACTGACTTGTTGGGGGTGGCAGTGGCCATGTCAGGAATTGCAAGTCCATTTTTATTGAACAAGTCCGTGATGGAAATTCCGGGTTCACTGATGACCCTTGAACCCACTGAAGGCTGCTGGTAGGTTGGTTGGTCGTCGACGGTTTCTTCGTCCGACTGCTCTGGCTTGTCTGTGTGCCTCAGCTTTGTCTGATCCATGTGTTTCCTGCAAGTTTGCCCATTCTTGAGCTTAATAACAAATACTCTGTTACCCTCCTTGGCCAAGTCTGTACCAGCGATCCATTTGGGACCCTGACCATAATTGAACACATATTCATTAACAGAAATCTCGCGTGACACAAGTTGTGCGATCGTGGTACTCTTGTTGACTCTGCCTTCTGTATTCAACATAATTATTTAAATCCGGGTGTACCAGAGATAACTTGGTCTTAAGACCTCTTTTCATCATGAGTTCAGCAGGCGAGACCCCTGTGAGTGTGCGGGGTCTTGTCCTGTAATTCAGCAGTATGCAGGACAAGCGGGTCTGCAGTGACCCTTGGGTTTCTGAAAGGTCAAAATTCACGGGAACCCCCCAGTGTTTGGGCTCATTGGAAAGGAAATTTAATTTGGGACTATCTACCAGAAAGCTTGAAATCCTAAAGTGCTTATGGAAGAAACTACGAACTTTAATCGAATTTTGGACTTTTTACAAGACAAACTCAAGTCTGTGGGCGGGCCTGAGGAACTAAAGGAGCCAACTTGATTATTGGAACTGTCTGGGTGTTGGCACTAAAGTAAATTGTCTGGAGAAAAGGATACTCAAAAACCCTTCTCCACAAGAGACAGTAACATTACAATAACTCAGAGGTGGCCAGCCATCAAACTGAACCGAGAAAAGCCATCTTCAGCATGAATAACAACAAAGGGTCCACTATAGCCTGTATATAAAAAACAAGCACAAAAGGACATTGCGATTACCAAGCTAATATTTCCATCAGGAAACAGATTTAGAAGAGCAGCCCTCCCAAAACATATTAACTTTTAACGAACCCACCAAAATATTACAAAGAATTGTCAAGCCTGCCAAATTTAGAATTCTGGACTGATTTGGCGCGAAGATTAGGACAACTCAAACGGTATAACTGACTCCCTGTTTTAACAAAGAGTATGCTATACTGCGACTGTGCCATCAAGAAGGGAGAGAAACCAACGCGACAGTTGAAAACCAACTTCTCCAGCCTCGAAGCCCTGAAGTCCTGAAGGAAGGAAGAACATCACCATCGCGGCAGCAACCAACCACAGCCAATGCGGCACCACCAAAACCACCGCGATCGACCAAACTCGAAACAAAACTCCAACAGAAAGAAACCAAAGAATCGAAAATTTCCACTCTACAAGCTGTTCCTGAGCTACCAACGGGTAAAACATTACCTAAAGAACTGTAAAAACCTACTTCTAACGAAGGAAAGCGGGTACTTACCCCACAAATCCAAAACCCGTCTTACCGCATCAGCGGACTCAACCCAACTGAAGATTGCATAGTAAGAAGTCTCCTCCGATGTTCGGGCAAGCAGAACGTACAGAATTCAATGAACCCTGAAATCGCGAACTACCGCTAACTGACCAGAAAGGATTGGTAAGCATAGTCCCTGCCTGCCCTGGAGTCTAACCGAGCTAGAATTAGGTATTGGGAGGTGGGAGGTGTAATTTTTATTGTAACCCCCTTTGAATGTGTAATGTATTGTTCTTTATTAGAGTGATTATAAGTTTGACACTGTATTTTCTTGTCTGTAATAAAATCAAAGTTCTTTTGCAGCAAACCAGTTGCCCTTTGCACTTTATCACATCCCCCAAATAAACCCAGAATCTAGAACCCAAGGGAGTGGGAGCGATTCGAACCGCTCAAGTAGGTCAGAGGTGAACCTGACCCCCCCCCCCACCCTCGGCCCGGAGACCACCCCTTATAGGTACTCTCCTCATGCTTTCCTTAATAATTTGTACTGCACGTTTGCTTACCCGTTAGACGCAGGCTTGAATGGTGCTGACCTTACATGTTTTATGCCGTTAAGTTTTACAAACTCCTGAAACTCCTGACTGGTGAAGTACGACCCATTGTCGCTCACCACTATGTCAGGCAGACCATGTGTCGCGAACATGACATTGAGATTCTCTATGGTTGCCGAGGACATACTGGATGACATGATTATGCATTCTATCCACTTCGAATAAGTGTCCACCACCACTAAAAACATTTTGCCCAGGAAGGGACCTGCAAAATCTACATGGATCCTGGACCAAGGTTTGGATGGCCATGACCACAGACTCAGCGGCGATTCCGCTGGAGCTTTGCTGAGCTGCATGCAGGTGTTGCACTGATGCGCGCATGCTTCCAGCTCAGAATCAATTCCTGGCCACCATAAGTGGGACCTGGCGATGGCCTTCATCATCACTATACCAGGATGTGTGCTGTGTAACTCACGCACAAACGTCTCTCTCCCTTTCTTGGGCATTACAACTCGATTGCCCCACAATATGCAATCTGCTTGAATAGACAGTTCGTCCTTGCAACGAATGTACAGTGTGGCCTCCTCGCACATTTGCTTAGGTATGGCAGATCAATCCACTTTAAGGATGCAATCCTTTATCACCGATAAAATCGGGTCCTGGCTGGTCCAGGTCTTAACTTGTTGAGCCGTGACAGGGGTTCCTTCACAAAAGCATCGATGATTAACATTAGATCCGCCGGTTGTGGTGTTTCCACCTCCGGTGTGGGCAACGGCAACCGGCTCAAAGCATCGGCACAACTCTCGGTGCCAGGTCTGTGGCGAATGACATAATCATAGGCAGATAATGTCAGCGCCCACCTCTGGATGTGAGATGAAGCGATGGTATTGATACCTTTGCTCTCGGAAAACAACGAAATGAGCGGCTTGTGATTGGTCTCTAATTCAAACCTGAGACCGAATAGGTATTGATGCATCTTTTCAACACCGTGCAAACACACTAAATCTTCTTTTTTTACCATACTGTAGGCTCTTTCTGCTTCAGACTTTTGGATGCATACGCGACAGGTTGAAGTTTCCCTGACTCATTGGCTTGTTGTAACACGCAACCAATTCCACATGACGATACGTCACAGGCCAAAACTAAACGTTTACATGGGGCATAATATACCAGCAGCTTGTTTGAGCAAAGCAGATTGGTGGCTTTCTCGAAAGCTCTGTCTTGCGATGCGCCCCACACCCAGTTGTTGCCTTTTCTCAACAGCATGTGCAGTGGTTCAAGTAAGGTGCTCAATTTAGGTAGGAAGTTACCAAAGTAGTTGAGTAGACTCAGGAACGAATGCAGTTCCATCATGTTCTGTGGTTTGGGTGCATTCTTGATGGCTTTGGTTTTCACGTCAGTAGGTCTGATGCAATCAGCGGAGATTTTTCTCCCGAGGAATTTGACCTCTGGTGCCATGAAGACGCACTTCGAATGTTTAAGTCTGAGTCCCACTCTGTCCAAACGCAGTAGAACCTATTCCAGGTTATTCAGATGTACCTCGGAGTCACGACCGGTGATCAGGATGTCATCTTGGAACACGACGGTTCTGGGAACGAACTTCAGTAGACTTTCCATATTCCTCTGGAATATTGTTACAGGTGAGCAAATTCCAAATGGGCAGCTGTGGTAAATAAACAGTCCTTTGTGCGTGTTAATGCACATAAGTCTGTTCGACGTCTCGACCAACTCCTGCGTCAAAAGCTTCGATAAATATGTGAAGAGAAAAAGATTGGTGAAGATGAGCGTGGGTCCCTTGCAGTCGGATTCAGGTGAATTTATAATGGGGAACAAAGAAATGGCAGACCAATTGAACAAATACTTCGGTTCTGTCTTCACGAAGGAAGACGCAAATAACCTTCCGAAGGTACTGGGGGACAGTGGGTCTAGTGAGAAGGAGGAACTGAAGGATATCCTTAGTAGGCGGGAAATTGTGTTCAGGAAATTGATGGGATTGAAGGCCGATAAATCCCCGGGGCCCGATAGTCTGCATCCCAGAGTGCTCAAGGAAGTGGCCCTAGAAATAGTGGATGCATTGGTGATCATTTTCCAACAGTCTATCGACTCTGGATCAGTTCCCATGGACTGGAGGGTAGCTAATGTAACACCACTTTTTAACAAAGGAAGGAGAGAGAAAACGGGTAATTATAGACCGGTTAGCTTGACATCAATAGTGGGGAAAATGTTGGAATCGATCATGAAGGATGAAATAGCAGCACATTTGGAAAGCAGTGACAGGATCGGACCAAGTCAGCATGGATTTATGAAAGGGAAATCATGCTTGATGAATCTTCTGGAATTTTTTTGAGGATGTAACTAGCAGAGTGGACAAGGGAGAACCAGTGGATATGGTGTATTTAGACTTTCAGAAGGCTTTTGACAAGGTCCCGCACAAGAGATTGTTGTGAAAAATCAAAGCACATGTATTGGGGGTAATGTACTGACGTGGATAGAGAACTGGTTGGCAGACAGGAAGCAGAGAGTCGGGGTAAACGGGTCCTTTTCAGAATGGCAGGCAGTGACTAGTGGAGTGCCACAGGGCTCAGTGCTGGGACCCCAGCTATTTACAATATACATTAATGATTTGGATGAAGGAATTGAATGTAATATCTCCAAGTTTGCAGATGACACTAAACTGGGTGGTGGTGTGAGCTGTGAGGAGGACGCTAAGAGGCTGCTGGGTGACTTGGACAGGTTAGGTGAGTGGGCAAATGCATGGCAGATGCAGTATAATGTGGATAAATGTGAGGTTATCCATTTTGGTGGCAAAAACACAAAGACAGAATATTATCTGAATGGCGGCAGATTAGGAAAAGGGGAGGTGCAACGAGACCTGGGTGTCATGGTTCATCAGTCACTGAAAGTGGGCATGCAGGTACAGCAGGCAGTTAAGAAGGCAAATGGTATGTTGGCCTTCATAGCTAGGGGATTTGAGTATAGGAGCAGGGAGGTCTTACTGCAGTTGTATAGGTCCTTGGTGAGGCCTCACCTGGAATATTGTGTTCAGTTTTGGTCTTCCAGGCTGAGGAAGGGCGTTCTTGCTATTGAGGGAGTGCAGCGAAGGTTCACCAGACTGATTCCCGGGATGGCTGTGCTGACATATGAGGAGAGACTGGATCAAATGGACCTTTATTCACTGGAGTTTAGAAGGATGAGAGGGGATCTCATAGAAACACATAAGATTCTGACGGGACTGGACAGGTTAGATGCGGGAAGAATGTTCGCGATGTTGGAGAAGTCCAGAACCAGGGGACATAGTCCTAGAATAAGGGATAGGCTATTTAGGACTGAGATGAGGAGAAACTTCTTCACTCAGAGAGTTGTTAACCTGTGGAATTCCCTGCCACAGAGAGTTGTTGATGCCAGTTCATTGGATATATTCAAGAGGGAGTTAGATATGGCCCTTACAGTTAAGGGGATCAAGGGGTATGGAGAGAAAGCAGGAAAGGGGTACTGAGGTGAATGATCAGCCATGATATTGAATGGTGGTGCAGGCTCGAAGGGCCGAATGGCCTACTCATGCACCTATTTTCTATGTTTCTATGTTTCTATGTCACATAGGCCGATGTCAAGTCCAGTTTTGTGAACGACTTCCCTCCGGCTAGCATCGCAAACAAGTCATCAGCCTTTGGTAACGGGTACTGATCTTGTTTCGAAACCCTGTTGATCGTAGCCTTGTAGTCTCCACAGATTCTGACTGTGCCATCACTTTTCAGCACAGAAACACTGGGGCTGGCTCATTCATTAAATTTGACCAGTGATATGATCCCTTCACGCTGGAGTCTGTCCAGTTTAATTTCGACCTTCTCCCTCATCATATACGGCACTGCCCGAGCTTTATGATGGATGGGTCTTGCAGCTGAGTCCATGTGGATCTGCACCTTGGTTCCCGTGAAGTTGCCGATACCCAGTTCGAACAGCGAGGGGAACTTGCTCAATACTTGGGCACATGTATCTTCCTCCGATGACGACGCCTTTATGTCATTCCGGTCGCATCTGATTTTCTCCAACCAGCTCCTGCCGAGCAGCATTGGGCCATTGCCTGGAACAATCCACACGGTAACTCGTGAAACGCACCTTTATATGAGACATTAATTTGTGCACTGCCAATCACCTTTATCAGTTCTTTGGTGTACGTGCGCAGCTTGGCGTTAACAGGGCTCAGCCTGGGCCTCACAGTCTTAGTATCCCACAGCTTATTAAATGCCCTCTCGTTCATGATCGATTGACTCGTCCCTGTGTCCTGTTCCATCGATACCGGTGTCCTGTTAAACTTCACATTAATCAAAATTGTTTTACTCTTGGTTATGAAGGAGTACAGTCCATACACTTCCTCCTCTGGTATCTCGGATTGTGTATCTGGATCCGTGCTAGTCTGACTCTCATCCTCCACGTGGTGTGTCGCAGCACGCTTGCTCATCTGTGGACACTTGCGCTGGAGATACCCCACTCTCAGACAGCCTTTACAACTATATTGCTTAAATCGGCACTGCTGGTGCCGGTGATTTCCCCCACAACGCCAACACGGAGAAGTCGGATACATTCCCGCTGGTGGACTTTGGTCAGCCACAGGTTTCGCAAACGCAGCCGGAGAGGCCCTGCCATGTGCCGCTCTGCCGATCGCCGAATCAATTGCATTTACCGTACTTGCCGAGGTTCGGTTCTTCACCGGTATTTGCTTTAGACTCCTGTCCGTCGTCACACATGATTGAGCGATCTGGATGGCCCTTTTAAATCCAACTCCTCCACCGCCAGAAGTTTGCACAGGATCACCTCGTGGTTGATACCGATAACAAAGAAGTCCCGCAGCATGTCTGCCAACACCGTCCCGAACTTGCACAGTCCCGCGAGACGTCTCAGGTCGGCAACGAATTCCGCCGCGCTCTGGCCCTCCGATCGAACGTGTGTATAAAACCCGTATCTTGAGATGATGATACCGTTGTCTGGCTTGAGGTGCTCCCGTACCAATGTACACAACTCCTCGTATGTTTTCTCTGTTGGATCACTAGGCATGAGTAGATTCTTTATCAGACTGTAGATCTTTGAACCGCACACAGTGAGGAACACGGCCCGACGCCGATCTGCATCGTCGACCCCCTTCATTGTGTTGGCCACGAAGTACTGAGTCAAACGGCTCACAAAGTCTGCCCAATCTTCTCCCTCCACAAATCGCTCTAAAAATCCAATTGTGCTAATTTTACAAACAAAGGTTCTTGTATTCTCGTCACCAAATGTTATGTATGCAATAAAGGTACAAACTGAGTAATGTTTAACTGAACAAGGTACACCCTTGGCTCTGCTTTATTACGGCCCAAAGTGCCTGACTCATAAAATGGCTGGCCTTTTATACCAGAGCAGCACCATGTGCGTGCTACTCAATGGCCTCCAACAATGACGCCATCTGGTGGCTACAAACAGCAGGTACATACATGACAGAAAGTCACGATTGAATCTGCTCCCACCGTCCTTTCAGGCAGCGCATTCCCAATCACAACTCATAAAATAATTCTCCACATCTCTCCTCTGGTTGTTTTGCCAATCACCATAAATCTGTCTGTGATGACTCCAACATGCACAATTCCGACTCACGCTGGCCTATTATGTGACACTTTGATGAATGCCTTTTGGAAATCGATGTACACTGTGTCAACTGCATTGCCCTCATCAACCCTCTCAGTTACTTCATCAAAAAACTCAAGTTGGTTCAACACAATTTGCTTTAACAAATCCGTGCTGGCTGTTCTTTAGTGACCGTTAGTTTTGTCCCTGGTTATTGTCTCTAAAAGCTTCCTCACTACTGAGCCTAAACTGACCGGCCTATAGTTGCTGGGTTTTTCTTTATACGCTTTTCTGAAGGGTGTAAGATTTGCAATTCTCCAGTCCATCCCCGTGCCGAAGGAGAATTGGAAGATTATGGTCAGTACCTCCGCGATTTCTTCCTTCACTTCCCTCAGTCCATAATGTTGCTTCCCAACCGTTCCTGGTGATTTAAGTACAGCCAGCCTTTCTAATACCTCTTCTTTATCAAATGTATCCACTACTTCCTCCTTCACTCTGTCTATGGCAGCATCCTCTTCCTTAGTGAAGACAGATACAAAGTCCTCGTTTAGTCCCCCAGCCATACCCTCTGCCTCCATGTGTGGGTCTCCTTTTTGGTCCCTAATCGGCCCCACCCCCCCTCTCACTACCCATTTACTATTTATATGCCTATGGAAGACTTTTTGATTCCATTTTATGTTAGCTGCCATTCTATTCTAATACTCTCTCTTTGCCCACTTAATTTCTTTTTCACTTCCCCTCTGAACTTCCTATATTTAGTCTGATTCTCAGATGCATTCTCGAGCTGACATCTGTCATACACACTTTTTTCCTGCTTCATATTACTCTCTATCTGTTTCGTCATCCAGGGAGCTCTGACTTTAGTTGCCCTACCTTTCCCCTGAGTGGGAATGTACCTCGACTGTACCCGAACCATTGCCTCTTTAAAGGCAGCCCATTGTTCCACTACAGTTTTTCCCGCCAATCTTTGATTCCAGTTTACCCGGGCCTGATCCGTTCTCATCCCACTGAAATTAGCCCTTCCTCCAATTAGGTATTTTTACTCTAGATTACTCCCTGTCCTTATCCACAGCCAATCTAAACCTTATGATACTATGATCACTGTTCCCTAAATGTTCCCCTACTGACACTTGTTCCACTTGACCCAGCTCATTCCCCAGGACCAGATCCAGCAATGTCTCCTCCCCCGTCGGGCCGGAAACGTACTGATCTAGAAAGTTCTCCTGAACACACTTCAGGAATTCTCCTCCCTCTCTGCCCTTTACACTATCACTATCCCAGTCTATATTCGGATAGTTGAAGTCCCCCATTATCACTGCTCTATAGTTCTTGCACCTCTCTGTAATTTCTCCGCAAATGTTCTCCTCGATATCCTTCCCACTATTTGGTGGCCGATAGAATACACCCAGTAGTGTAATGGCACCTCGATTGTTTCTTAACTCTAAACAAATAGATTCTGTCCGTGACTCCCCCAGGACCCTCCCCCTCCAGCACTGTAATATTCTCCTTAACCAATACTGCCACACCACCTCCTATCATTCCTTCCCTCTCTGTCCTGATCACATTATATCCAGGAATATTTCATACCCAATCCTGCCCATTTTTGAGCCAGGTCTCAGTTATTGCTGCAGCATCATATTCCCATGTGGCTATTTGTGCCTGTAGCTCACTCACCTTGTTTACCTCACCGTGTGTTCACACACGCACTGTAAACCTATCTTAGACCATCCTGTATTCTCTCTTAGTCTGACCCGACCTAATACCGTACTATTTATTACTCTAGTGCTCTCTCTCTCTCCCAATCCCTTGTGCACTTTATTTCCCCTTTCTAATGCCATATCCTGGTGCCCATCCCCCTGCCAAGCTGGTTTAAACCCTCCCCAACAGCACTGGCAAACCCCACCCCCGCGAGGATATTGGTCCCGGCTCTGTTGAGGTGCAACCTGTCCATTTTGTAACATAGAAACATAGAAAATAGGTGCAGGAGTAGGCCATTCGGCCCTTCGAGCCTGCACCACCATTCAATAAGATCATGGCTGATCATTCACCTCAGTATCCCTTTCCTGCTTTCTCTCCATACCCTTTGATCCCTTTAGCCGTAAGGGCCATATCCAACTCCCTCTTGAATATATCCAATGAACTGGCATCAACAACTCTCTGCGGCAGGGAATTCCACAGGTTAACAACTCTCTGAGTGAAGAAGTTTCTCCTCATCTCAGTTCTAAATGGCTTACCCCTTATCCTTAGACTGTGTCCCCTGGTTCTGGACTTTCCCAACATCAGCAACATTCTTCCTGCGTCTAACCTGTCCAGTCCCGTCACAATTTTATATGTTTCTATGAGATCCCCTTTCATCCTTCTAAACTCCAGTGAATACAGGCCCAGTCGATCCAGTCTCTCCTCATATGTCAGTCCTGCCATCCTGGGAATCAGTCTGGTGAACCTTCGCTGCACTCCCTCAATAGCAAGAACGTCCTTCCTCAGATTAGGAGACCAAAACTGAACACAATATTCCAGGTGTGGCCTCACCAAAGCCCTGTACAACTGCAGTAAGACCTCCCTGCTCCTATCCTCAAATCCCCTAGCTATGAAAGCTACAGGTCCCACCTCCCGCAGAAATGGTCCCAAATGCCTCAGGAATCTAAAGCCCTCCTGCCTGCCCCATCTCTCCAGTCATGCATTCATCTGCTCTATCCTGCTATTCCTGTATCACTTGCTTGTGGCCACGGGAGTAATCCGGAGATTACTACCTTTGAGTTCCTGCTTGTTAATCTCTCTCCTAGCTCCCTAAGATCTGCCTGCAGGACCTCATCCCTCTTTCCCCTTCTACCTATGTTATTGATCCCAATATAGACCACATCGTCTGGCTATTCACCCTGCCCCCTCAGAATATTCTGTGGCTGCTCAGTGACATCCTTGACCCTGCACCAAGGAGGCACGTCTCCCCTAACTATCGAATCCCCGACCAGTCTTGCTCTTCCACTCTTCCTCCTCCCCCGCTGTGCAGCTGAGCCACTCATGGTGCCGTGGACTTGGCTCTGGCTGCACTCCCAGAGGAACCATCGCCCTCACCAGTACTCAGAGCAGAATACCGGTTGGAGGTCGAGATGCACTGAGGGGACTCCTGCACTACCTGCCTGGTCCTCCTCTTCTGTCTGACAGTCACCCACTCCCTCTCTGCCTGCGCACTCCCTATCTGTGGAGCGACCACCTCCTGAAACGTGCTCTCCACGGATCTCTCAGCCTCGTGGATACACCGCAGTGACGCCGGCCGCTGCTCATGCTCCAAAACCCGGAGCTCGCGCTCCTCCAGCTGACGACACTTCCTGCACACGTGGGTGTCCAGGACACGTGAAACATCCTGGATTTCCCACAGGGCACAGGATGTGCATTCCAGGGGTCTGAGCTGCTCTGCCATACCTTTATTTATTCGACTACTACTAACTTTACAGAAACTTGAGACCATGATGTATCTAACTCAAATTATTAATATGATATAGTATTAACAGTTACTAATCTCCAAGTTCCTGCTTTATCCCTAATCAGCTATTTAACTCTGGCCCCTAACTTGAAGAGAAAAAACTGGTGTGACTTTTAGCAACCAACCTCGATTTTACTTTCCCAAAAATTTTGACAAGTAAAATTAATAAAACCCAAAGATGTTTTATAAATACATTAGGAGCAAGAGGATAATTAAAGAAAGAGAAGGGCCTATTAGAGACCATAAAGGAAATCTGTGTGTGGAGGCGGAAGACGTGAGTATGTTTCTTAATGAATATTTTGCATCTGTTTTCACAAAAGAGAGGGGCGATGCAGACAGTGCAATGAGGGAGGAGGAGTGTGAAATATTAGATGAAATAAACATAGTGAGAGAGGAAGTATTAAGAGGCATAGCAGCTTTGAAAGTGGATAAATCCCCAGGCCCGGATGAAATATACCCCAGGCTGTTGAGAAGCAAAAGAGGAAATGGCAGAGGCTCTGACCATCATTTTCCAATATTCTCTGGCTACAGGTGTGGTGCCAGAGGACTGGAGGACTGCTAATGTTGTACCTTTGTTTAAAAGGAGCAGCGAGAGACTGTGGAGGGATGTGATCGGGGCCCAGGGAAGGCCTGAGTTCGGGGCCAGGGGCCTAGGTGCAGCACGGGTCAGTCCACACTGTGATATGTGAGCGCACTAGGTCCGTGCAGCAGAGCAGGTCTCCAGTTGTCTTGGGTAATCCTTGCCACTGGACCAAGACCTAGCTCTGTCAAGGCCCGTGTGGTGGCTGGTGTGCAACGGCCACCCCACGTTAAAAAATCCACCCACAGGCATCTTCCACCCTTCAACATGTAGTTCAGGTCCTTCATTGAAACATCTGTGAACTCATCCATTTTTTGGTGTGGAAGTAAGTTATCCTCGTTTTGAGGGACCGCCTAGGATGATGAATTTAAAAAGGGAGAAAGGGTTAGACCGAGTAATTACAGGCCAGTCAGCCTAACCTCAGTGGTGGGAAAATTATTGGAAAAAATCCTGAGGGACAGGATAAATCTTCATTTGGAAAAACATCGATTAATCAAGGACAGTCAGTGTGGATTTGTTAAGGGAAAGTTGTGTCTGACTAACTTGATTGAATTTTTTGAGGAGGTAACCAGGAAGGTCGATGAGGGCAGTGTGTACGATGTAGTGTATATGGATTTTAGCAAGGCTTTTGATAAGGTCCCACATGGCAGACTGGTCACGAAAGTAAAAGCCCATGGGATCCAGGGCAAAGTGGCAAGTTGGATCCAAAATTGGCTCGGAGGCAGGAAGCAAAGGGTAATGGGTATTTTTGTGACTGGAAGGTTGTATCCAGTGGGGTTCCACAGGGCTCAGTACCCGATTCCCTGATTTTTGTGGTATATATCAATGACTTGGACTTGAATGTAGAGGGTATGATTAAGAAGTTTGCAGATAATACTAAAATCGGCCGTGTGGTTGACAATGAAGAAGAAAGCTGTAAACTGCAGGAAGATATTAATGAATTGGTCAGGTGGGCAGAACAGTGGCAAATGGAATTCAATCCAGAGAAGTGTGAGGTAATGCATTTGAGGAGGGTTAACAAGGCAAGGGAATACACATTAAATGTTTGGACACTGAGAATTGTCGAGGAACAAAGAGACCTTGGAGTGCAGGTCCACAGATCCCTGAAGGTAGAAGGCCAGGTAGATAAGGTGGTTAAGAAGGCATTTAGTTGAGGCATAAAATACAAGAGCAGTTAGGTTATGCTTGAACTGTATAATACACTAGTTAGGCCACAGCTGGAGTACTGCATGCAGTTCTGGTCACCACATTACAGGAAAGATGTGATTGCGCTGGAGAGGGTACAGATGAGATTTACGAGGATGTTGCCGGGACTGGAGAATTTTAGCGATGAGGAAAGTGCAGCAGCAGCTCAGAGTGCAAAGGTAAGAGTTTGGTAAGTGGAAGAGTTCGGGCAAGTGGGAGCGGGAGGGGTTGCTTTGTCTTGTTTTCCCCACCAGTGCTGACTCCCTGACCTGGGAGGAAAAGAAAACGAAGTGTGACGTCACAGCCAAGAGGGTAAGTGATTGGCTGGTTGATTGTTGAGTAGTTTTTCTTTTTTCCTTATCTTGTCAGTAAGAAATCTTTGGCATTATTGCCAAATTAGGTTATTTTAAGGGTTAAGTCATGGCAGGAGAGCCCAGAACGTGTCATGCTCCTCCTGTGCCATGTGATAAATCAGGGACGGTTCCAGTGTCCCTGACGGCTATGTGTGCAGGAAGTGTATCCAGCTGCAGCTCCTGTTAGACCACATGACGACACTGGAGCTGCGGATGGATTCACTCTGGAGCATGTGTGAGGCTGAGGATGTCGTGAATAGCACGTTCAGTGAGTTGGTCACACCGCAGGTAAAGGTAACAAAGGCAGATAGGGATAGGTGACCATCAGGCAGAGCAGGAGTAGGAAGGCAGTGTAGGAGTCCCCTGCGGTCATCTCCCTCCAAAACAGATACACCACTTTGGATATTGTTGGGGGAGATGGCTCACCAGGGGAAGGCAGCAGCAGACAGGTTCATGGCACCGTGGGTGGCTCTGCTGCACAGGAAGGCAGGAAAAGAGTGGAAGAGCTATAGTGATAGGGGATTCCATTGTAAAGAGGATAGATAGGTCTTCCTGCAGTCGTAACCAAGACTCCAGGATGGTATGCTGCCTTCCTGGTGCAAGGATCAAAGATGTCTCGGAGCAGTTGCAGGGAATTCTGGAGGGGGAGGGTGAACAGCCAGTTGTCGTGGTGCATATAGGTACCAACAATATAGGTAAAAAATGGGATGAGGTCCTACAAGCTGAATTTAGGGAGCTAGGAGTTAAATTAAAAAGGAGCTCAAAAGTAGTAATCTCAGGATTGCTGGTCAGAGTAGAAATAGCAGGATAGCTCAGATGAATACGTGGCTTGAGGGATGGTGCAAGAGGGAGGGATTCAAATTCCTGGGTCATTGGAACCGGTTCTGGGGGAGGTGGGACCAGTACAAATCGGACAGTCTGCACCTGGGCAGGACCGGAACCAATGTCCAGGGGGAGTATTTGCGAGTGCTGTTGGGGAGGGGTTAAACTAATATGGCAGGAGGATGGGAACCTATGCAGGGAGACAGAGGGAAGTAGAATGGGGGCAGAAGCAAAAGATAGAAAGAAGAAAAGTAAAAGTGGAGGGCAGAGAAACCTAAGGCGAAAATCAAAAAGGGCCACATAACAGCAAAATTCTAAAGTAACAAAGAGTGTTAAAAAGAGAAGCCTGAAGTATTCGTAATAAGGTGGATGAATTAACTGCGCAGGCAGCTATTAACGATTATGATATAATTGGGATTACGGAGACATGGCTCCAGGGTGACCAAGGCTGGGAAGTCAACATCTAGGGGTATTCAACATTCAGGAAGGATAGACAGAAAGGAAAAGGAGGTGGGGTAGCATTGCTGGTTAAAGAGGAAATGAATGCAATAGTAAGGAAGGACATTAGCTTGGATGATGTGGAATCTGTATGGGTGGAGCTACGGAATACCAAAGAGCAGAAAACGCAAGTGGGAGTTGTGTACAGACCACCAAACAGTAGTAGTGAGGTTGGGGACAGCATCAAACAAGAAATTAGGGATGTGTGCAATAAAGGTACAGCAGTTATCATGGGCGACTTTAATCTCATATTGATTAGGCTAACCAATACGGTGGAGGAGGATTTCCTGGAGTGTATTAGGGATGGCTTTCTAGATCAATATGTCGAGGAACCAACTAGAGAGCTGGTCATCCTAGACTGGGTGATGTGTAATGAGAAGGGACTAATTAGCAATCTTGTTGTGCGAGGCCCCTTGGAGAAGAGTGACCATAATATGGTAGAATTCTTTATTAAGATGGAGAGTGACAGTGTTAATTCAGAGACTAGGGTCCTGAACTTAAGGAAAGGTAACTTCGATGGTATGAGATGTGGCTAGGATAGACTGGTGAATGATACTTAAAGGGTTGATGGTGGATAGGCAATGGCAGACATATATAGATTACATGGATGAACTTCAACAATTGTATATTCCTGTCTGGAGTAAAAATAAAACAGGGCAGGTAGCTCAACCGTGGCTAACAAGGGAAATTAGGGACAGTATTAAATCCAAGAAAGAGGCATATAAATTGGTCAGAAAAAGCAGTAAACCTGAGGACTGGGAGAAATTTAGAATTCAGCAGAGGAGGACAAGGGGTCTAATTTGGAGGGGGGAAATAGAGTATGAGAGGAAGCTTGCAGGGAACATAAAAACTGCAAAAGCTTCTATAGATATGTGAAGAGAAAAAGATCAGTGAAGACCAACGTAGGTCCTTTGCAGTCAGAATCAAGTGAATTTATAAAGGAGAACAAAGAAATGGCAGACCAATTGAACAAATACTTTGGATCTGTCTTCAATAAGGAAGACACAAATAACCTTCCGGAAATACGAGGGGTTCAAGGGTCGAGCAAAAAGAAGGAACTGAAGGAAATCCTTATCAGTCAGGAAATTGTGTTAGGGAAATTGATGGGATTGAAGGCCGATAAATCCCCAGGGCCTGATAGTCTGCATCCCAGAGTACTTAAGGAAGTGGCCCTAGAAATAGTGGATGCATTGGTGATCATTTTCCAACAGTCTATTGACTCTGGATCAGTTCCTCTGGACTGGAGGGTAGCTAATGTAACACCACTTTTAAAAAAGGAGGGAGAGAGAAAATGGGTAATTATAGACTGGTTTGCCTGACATTGATGGTGGGGAAAATGTTGGAATCAATTATTAAAGATGAAATAGCAGCACATTTGGAAAGCAGTGACAGAATTGGTCCAAGTCAGCATGGATTTATGAAAGGGAAATCATGCTTGACAAATCTTCGAGAATTTTTTGAGGATGTAACTAGTAGAGTGGACAAGGGAGAACCAGTGGATGTGGTGTATTTAGACTTTCAAAAGGCTTTTGAAAAGGTCCAACACGACAGATTAGTGTGCAAAATCAAAGCACATGGTATTGGGGGTAATATACTGACGTGGATAGAGAACTGGTTGGAAGACAGGAAGCAGAGAGTCGGGATAAACGGGTCCTTTTCAGAATGGCAGGCAGTGACTAGTGGAGTGCCACAGGGCTCAGTGCTGGGACCCCAGCTATTTACAATATACATTAATGATTTAGATGAAGGAATTGAGTGTAATATCTCCAAGTTTGCAGATGACACTAAACTGGGTGGCAGTGTGAGCTGTGAGGAGGACGCTAAGAGGCTGCAGGGTGACTTGGACAGGTCAGGTGAGTGGGAAAATGCATGGCAGATGCAGTATAATGTGGATAAATGTGAGGTTATCCACTTTGAGGGCAAAAACATGAAGGCAGAATATTATCTGAATGGTGGCAGATTGGGAAAAGGGGAGGTGCAACGAGACCTGGGTGTCATGCTACATCAGTCATTGAAGGTTGGCATGCAGGTACAGCAGGCGGTGAAGAAGGCAAATGGTATGTTAGCCTTTATAACTAGGGGATTTGAGTATAGGAGCAGGGAGGTCTTACTGTAGTTGTACAGAGCCTTGGTGAGGCCACACCTGGAAGATTGTGTTCAGTTTTGATCTCCTAATCTGAAGAAGGACGTTCTTGCTATTGAGGGAGTGCAGCGAAGGTTCACCAGACTGATTCCCGGGATGGCAGGACTGACATATGAGAAGAGACTGGATTGACTGGGCCTGTATCCACTGGAATTTAGAAAAATGAGAGGGGATCTCAGAGAAACATATAAAATTCTGATGGGATTGGACAAGTTCGAGGCAGGAAGAATGTTCCGTTGCTGGGGAGTTCCAGAACCAGGGGTTACAGGATAAGAATAAGGGGTAAGCCATTTAGGACCAAGATGAGGAGAAACTTCTTCACTCAGAGTTGTGAGCATGTGGAATTCACTGCCACAGAAACTTATTGAGGCCAGTTCGTTAGATATATTCAACAGGGAGTTAGATATGGCCCTTATGGCCAAAGGGATCAAGATGTATGGATAGAAAGCAGGAAAGGGGTACTGAGGTTGAATGATCAGCCATGATCTTATTGAATGTTGTTGCAGGCTCTAACGGCCTGCACCTAATTTCTATGTTTCTATGTTTCCTGCCCATCAATTTGTTCGGTGCTCATGTCCGTGAGAGGTGCGGGTGATTGCCTGAGAACACGGCCTGCGTTTACAGAGTGACCCCTCACAGAAAGAAATGGCTGCCCGCACCTTGCAGAGAGTGGAGCACCGGGCAACAGGTGGGCTTGGCTCAGGTCACGGGGACAGGCCATGAGATAGATGTGGGAGGGAGGCAGGTGCACTTGTTCAGGGAGTGTCAGGTCGGAGTGACTGAAGGGTCGAGCTCTGATAGTGGAGTGGGGAGAGCTGGAGGTCGGGGAGAGCTGGGGGTTGGGGAGAGCGGGGGGTCAGGGAGAGCGGGGGGTCGGGGAGAGCAGGAGGTCGGGGAGAGCTGGGGATCGGGGAGAGCTGGGGGTTGGGGAGAGCTGGGGGTTGGGGAGAGCTGGTGGTTGGGGAGAGCTGGGGGTTGGGGAGAGCTGGGGGTCGAGGAGAGCTGGGGGTCGGGGAGAGCTGGGGGTCGGGGAGAGCTGGGGGTCGGGGAGAGCTGGGGGTCATGGAGAGCTGGGGATCGGGGAGAGCTGGGGGTTGGGGAGAGCGGGGGGTCAGGGAGAGCTGGGGGTTGGGGAGAGCTGGGGGTCATGGAGAGCTGGGGATCGGGGAGAGCTGGGGGTTGGGGAGAGCTGGGGGTCGGGGAGAGCTGGGGGTCATGGAGAGCTGGGGATCGGGGAGAGCTGGGGGTTGGGGAGAGCTGGGGGTTGGGGAGAGCTGGGGGTTGGGGAGAGCTGGGGGTCGGGGAGAGCTGGAGGTCGGGGAGAGCTGGGGATCGGGGAGAGCTGGGGGTTGGGGAGAGCGGGGGGTCAGGGAGAGCGGGGGGTCGGGGAGAGCAGGAGGTCGGGGAGAGCTGGGGATCGGGGAGAGCTGGGGGTTGGGGAGAGCTGGGGGTTGGGGAGAGCTGGTGGTTGGGGAGAGCTGGGGGTCGGGGAGAGCTGGGGGTTGGGGAGAGCGGGGGGTCAGGGAGAGCGGGGGGTCGGGGAGAGCGGGGGGTCAGGGAGAGCGGGGGGTCGGGGAGAGCGGGGGGTCGGGGAGAGCTGGGGGTTGGGGAGAGCTGGGGGTTGGGGAGAGCTGGGGATCGGGGAGAGCTGGGGGTTGGGGAGAGCTGGGGGTCGGGGAGAGCTGGGGGTCATGGAGAGCTGGGGGTCGGGGAGAGCTGGGGGTTGGGGAGAGCTGGGGGTTGGGGAGAGCTGGGGGTTGGGGAGAGCTGGGGGTTGGGGAGAGCTGGGGGTCGGGGAGAGCTGGGGGTTGGGGAGAGCTGGGGGTCGGGGAGAGCTGGGGGTCGGGGAGAGCTGGGGGTCGGGGAGAGCGGGGGGTCGGGGAGAGCTGGGGGTCGGGGAGAGCTGGGGGTTGGGGAGAGCTGGGGGTTGGGGAGAGCTGGAGGTCGGGGAGAGCTGGGGGTTGGGGAGAGCTGGAGGTCGGGGAGAGCTGGGGGTCGGGGAGTGCAGGAGGTCGGGGAGAGCTGGGGGTCGGGGAGAGCTGGAGGTCGGGGAGAGCTGGGGGTTGGGGAGAGCTGGAGGTCGGGGAGAGCTGGGGGTTGGGGAGAGCTGGGGGTCGGGGAGAGCTGGGGGTTGGGGAGAGCTGGGGGTTGGGGAGAGCTGGGGGTTGGGGAGAGCTGGGGGTTGGGGAGAGCTGGAGGTCGGGGAGAGCGGGGGGTCGGGGAGAGCTGGGGGTCGGGGAGAGCAGGAGGTCGGGGAGAGCTGGGGGTCGGGGAGAGCTGGGGGTCGGGGAGAGCGGGGGGTCGGGGAGAGCAGGAGGTCGGGGAGAGCGGGGGGTTGGGGAGAGCTGGGGGGTTGGGGAGAGCTGGGGGTTGGGGAGAGCAGGAGGTCGGGGAGAGCGGGGGGTCGGGGAGAGCTGGGGGTCGGGGAGAGCTGGGGGTCGGGGAGTGCTGGGGGTCGGGGAGAGCTGGGGGTCGGGGAGTGCTGGGGGGTCGGGGAGAGCTGGGGGTCGGGGAGAGCTGGGGGTCGGGGAGAGCTGGGGGTCGGGGAGAGCTGGGGGTCGGGGAGAGCTGGGGGTCGGGGAGAGCTGGGGGTCGGGGAGAGCTGGGGGTCGGGGAGAGCTGGGGGTCGGGGAGAGCTGGGGGTCGGGGAGAGCTGGGGGTCGGGGAGAGCTGGGGGTTGGGGAGAGCGGGGGGTCGGGGAGTGCAGGAGGTCGGGGAGAGCTGGGGGTCGGGGAGTGCAGGAGGTCGGGGAGAGCTGGAGGTCGGGGAGAGCTGGGGGTTGGGGAGAGCTGGGGGTTGCAGAGAGCTGGGGGTTGGGGAGAGCGGGGGGTCGGGGAGTGCAGGAGGTCGGGGAGAGCTGGGGGTCGGGGAGTGCAGGAGGTCGGGGAGAGCTGGAGGTCGGGGAGAGCTGGGGGTTGGGGAGAGCTGGGGGTTGCAGAGATCTGGGGGTCGGGGAGAGTGGGGGGGTCGGGGAGAGCTGGGGGTTGGGGAGAGCTGGGGGTTGCAGAGAGCTGGGGGTCGGGGAGAGTGGGGGGGTCGGGGAGAGCTGGGGGTTGGGGAGAGCTGGTGGTTGCAGAGAGCTGGGGGTCGGGGAGAGCTGGAGGTCGGGGAGAGTGGGGGGGTCGGGGAGAGCTGGGGGTTGGGGAGAGCTGGGGGTTGGGGAGAGCTGGTGGTTGCAGAGAGCTGGGGGTCGGGGAGAGCTTGGGGTCGGGGAGAGCTGGGGGTTGGGGAGAGCTGGGGGTTGGGGAGAGCTGGGGGTCGGGGAGAGCTGGGGGTCGGGGAGAGTGGGGGGGTCGGGGAGAGCTGGGGGTTGAGGAGAGTGGGGGGGTTGGGGAGAGCTGGGGGTCGGGGAGAGCTGGGGGTTGGGGAGAGCTGGGGGTCGGGGAGAGCGGGGGGTTGGGGAGAGCTGGGGGTTGGGGAGAGCTGGGGGTTGGGGAGAGCGGGGGGTCGGGGAGAGCTGGGGGTCGGGGAGAGCTTGGGGTCGGGGAGAGCTGGGGGTTGGGGAGAGCTGGGGGTTGGGGAGAGCTGGTGGTTGCAGAGAGCTGGAGGTTGGGGAGAGCTGGGGGTTGGGGAGAGCTGGGGGTTGGGGAGAGCTGGGGGTTGGGGAGAGCTGGAGGTTGGGGAGAGCTGGGGGTTGGGGAGAGCTGGGGGTCGGGGAGAGCTGGGGGTCGGGGAGAGCTGGGGGTTGGGGAGAGCTGGGGGTTGGGGAGAGCTGGGGGGGTCGGGTGAGTGGGGAGGAGCATTAATCTGAATTGCGCGGACCCAGGATGGGACACGCAGTTGGAGAAGGTTCAGCCGGTGGGTGCGGGTCAGGGCGGGGTGGGGGGCAGTGGGGAACGAGTTTGTGAAACCCCAGCAGAAAGGCTCAGTGACAGTCAGCCCCTTCAAACATGGTTGGAGAATTGAATGGGCAGCACGAGGTTGACACGGAGAACAACGACAATATCTCGGGCAGCAGCTTGTGTGGTGAAACAATGGACAAGGCTAAACAAGATAGCAAGTGGTTGCAACAGTATATCTGCCATAGGTCAGGCTGAGTGCTGACCGCAAATGTCTGTAGAGAACTGGTTAACTGTATCTAATGCTGATCACAACTGCTTACTGTCTAACTATTATCTAAACGTAGGTGATCAACTGGTAGTAACAAGAATTAAGACGAATGATGTAATATGGAATGTTCTAGAAGATAGGCGGGGACATTGTACAACGTGTCATTTGAATATATAAAAATCATGTACATGTTGTATTAATTTGGAGAAGCTTGACAGAAGAAAGCATGCTGTCTCCCCACGTGTGTGAATAAAGACTGTTTGTCCTCTCGATATCAGACTTGTGTTGAGTATTGTAAAATATTCCACAACAAGAATAAAGCAGAGAAATGAACTAATTTTACATGCACCATGACTGCGGAGTGGGATAAGAGCTGACAGGCGGTTTCCATTAACAGATCACTGTATTGACTGATTATATCAGCTGGTAAAATAGGAACATTGTGCACACACTTCACTGATATCGAGCGGTGGCAGGATCTGTTCAATCAGCTCCCTGACATATCTCCTCGTGAAAAATCTAATTGGAAATGAAGAGAGACACAGAGACAGAGACACAGAGAGAGAGAGACAGAGACAGAGACACAGAGAGAGAGAGACAGAGACAGAGACACAGAGAGAGAGACAGAGACTGAGACACAGAGAGAGAGACACAGAGAGAGAGAAACAAAGACAGAGACACACAGAGAGAGACAGAGACTGAGACACAGAGAGAGAGACAGAGACTGAGACAGAGAGACAGAGAGAGAGAGAGACAGAGACAGAGACACACAGAGAGAGACAGAGACAGAGACACAGAGAGAGACAGAGACTGAGACACAGAGAGAGAGACAGAGACTGAGACAGAGAGAGAGAGACAGAGAGAGAGAGAGACAGAGACAGAGACAGAGAGAGAGAGACAGAGACTGAGACAGAGAGACAGAGAGAGAGAGAGACAGAGATGCAGAGAGACACTCAGAGAGACTTAGGCTGGAATTTTAATTTGGAGGCAAGGGGGGAGCGAGGGGAAGCGTGGGGGGATAGGGGCAGCGAGGGGCGTGAGGTGGAGAGGGGATTGAGGGGGTATGGGGAGAGCGAGGGGGGAGCGAGGGGGGAGCGAGGGGGGAGTAAGGGGGGATAGGGGCAGCGAGGGGCGCGAGGTGGAGAGGGAGGGGGGAGTAAGGGGGGATAGGGGCAGCGAGGGGCGCGAGGTGGAGAGGGGATTGAGGGGGTATGGGGAGAGCGAGGGGGGAGTAAGGGGGGATAGGGGCAGCGAGGGGCGCGAGGTGGAGAGGGGATTGAGGGGGTATGGGGAGAGCGAGGGGGGAGTAAGGGGGGATAGGGGCAGCGAGGGGCGCGAGGTGGAGAGGGGATTGAGGGGGTATGGGGAGAGCGAGGGGGGAGCGAGGGGGGAGCGAGGGGGGAGTAAGGGGGGATAGGGGCAGCGAGGGGCGCGAGGTGGAGAGGGGATTGAGGGGGTACGGGGAGAGCGAGGGGAGAGCGAGGGGGGAGCGAGGGGGGAGTAAGGGGGGATAGGGGCAGCGAGGGTATCGAGGGGGGGAGTGAGGGGGGAGCTGCAAACCTGGGAGAAGGGGTTTCTCACAGGTGCTGCTGAAGTAAAGTGATGAACGTGTTCAGCTGGAAATGCTGTCAGTACTGAGCACAGTTCTGGATGGCTGGAGATTGACAGCCTCATCAGCTTAATCCACTCATTAGATAAGGCATTGATTGAATTGATTACATTCTGGGCCGCCTCTGACACTGAGGTAAGTAAACAAGGCCCAGATACAACCCGGGACCTCAACTCCTAAACACAAATCAATCAGAGAGAATTAAAGTTTATCTGCTTAACCGCAGAATGGGACGTCAATGGGAAAGGTCGCTGACACACCAGATTTCCCATAACCCCTTAGCCCCCCCCAATACTGTTCCCCTGCCCTCCCCCTCAACACTGGGTCCCCCACATTACACCCCCGCACTCCCCCAGTATTCCTCTCCCCCAACACTCACTCCCCCCCCCACTCTCCCCCCCCCACACACTCCTCCCGCCCCCAACACTCACTCCCCCCCCACACTCCCCCCCACCCACACTCCTCCCCCCCAACACTCACACCCCCCCCCAACACTCACTACCCCCCCACACTCCCCCCCACCCACACTCCTCCCCCCCCAACACTCACACCCCCCCAACACTCACTCCCCCCCCCCCACACTCTACCCCCCACACTCCCCACCCCACCCCCCCTCCTCAATCCCCCAACACTGGTTCTGCCCACTCACTCCCCCCACCCTCAACCCCCCAACACTCTCCCCCCCAACACTCAGCCCCCAACACTCTCCCCCCCCAACACTCTCCCCCCAACACTCTCCCCCCAAAACTCCCCCCCCAAAACTCTTTCCCCCCCAACCCTACACTCTTCCACCCCCCCCACTCACACTTCCCCCACACACTCACCCCCCTCTCACTCCCCGCCCCCTCCACTCCCCCCCACACTCCGCCTCCCTTGGCACTGGAGTAAATGTCATCCAACACTGTCAGCTGATTGCAGCCCTGGTAACCAGTTCATTCCAATTTCCTGCCCGACATCACGGAGCCAGCCCCCCTCCAAAAGGCCGCTCGGATCGCTGACCTACATTGACTCCCGGTCTGGCAACATCTCATGTTCAAATCCCTCCATGGCCCTCCCCCCTCCCTATCTCTGTAATCTCCTCCAGCCCCACAACCCCCCGAGATGTCTGCGCTCCTCTAATTCTGCCCCCCTGAGCATCCCTGATTATAATCGCTCCACCATCGGTGGCCGTGTCTTCTGTTGCCTGGGCCCCAAGCTCTGGAATCCCCTGCCTAAGTTGTGTCTCAGTGGGCAGCACTCTCACCTGAGTCAGAATGTTGTGGGTTCAAGTCCCACTCCAGGAACCTCAGCACATAAATCTAAATCTAGAGTAACACTCCCAGTGTAGTACTGAGGGAGTGCTGCACTGTCGGAGGGGCAGTACTGAGGGAGTGCCGCACTGTCGGAGGGGCAGTACTGAGGGAGCGCCGCACTGTCGGAGGGGCAGTACTGAGGGAGTGCCGCACTGTCGGAGGGGCAGTACTGAGGGAGTGCTGCACTGTTGGAGGGGCAGTACTGAGGGAGCGCCACACTGTCGGAGGGGCAGTATTGAGGGAGCGCTGTACTGTCGGAGGGGCAGTACTGAGGGAGTGCCACACTGTCGGAGGGGCAGTACTGAGGGAGCGCCACACTGTCGGAGGGGCAGTACTGAGGGAGCGCCACACTGTCGGAGGGGCAGTACTGAGGGAGCGCTGCACTGTCGGAGAGGCAGTGCTGAGGGAGTGCCGCACTGTCGGAGGGGCAGTACTGAGGGAGTGCTGCCGTGTCGTCTTTTGGATCAGACGTGGAGGTGAAAGCACTTTGAGATGTCCGGTGGTTGTAAAAGGTGCTATATAAATGCAAGTCTGTCTAAACCTCTCTACCTCCCTAACCTTTTTTAAAACACTCTTTAAAACTTAGCTCTTTGACCAAGCTTTAGGTCAGCTGCCCTATTCTCTATTTATGTGGCTCGGTGTCACACTGTGTCTGTTCACGCTCGGGTGAATTGCCTTGGGAGCTTTCCCTGTGCTGAAGGTGCTGTATTAATGCCAGTTGCAGTAAGCAGCAGGCAGAGTTAGAGCACAGCCGGCAGTTTCAGAGCCCCAACACTCTCAGCTCATTTTACAATTGGTTTAACAGTGCAGGAACAAATCTCCAGAGCCGATAGAGTGGGTGATAAATCTGGCAGCATAATGTAAGCAGAGCCACTGCACTGTGTGTCCTGGAAGAATGATGATGTGTGTGCCGGGATCAGACACAGTGGGTTAATGGAACTCTCACTCCAGCCCAGAAATCAGCACAACCAGCTTCTCCTCCCAGCCTGGCATCAATTACAAATTAAATAACATTGCAGATATACCATATAACTTAATGATCTAGTTACAGATATTTGTGGCGTGCGCTTTGCATATTGAAGCTTTAAAAGCAGAGGAGCCCGAACAGGTTTCATTCAAAAAAAAAGAAAAGACTTGCATTTCTATAGCGCCTGTCACGACCACCGGATGTCCCAAAGTGCTTCACAGCCAATGAAGTACTTTTTTGAAGTGCAGTCACTGTTGTAATGTAGAAAACGCGGCTCCCACAAACAGCGATGTGATAATGACCAGATAATCTGTTTTCTTTTGTTATGTTGTTATGCTGACCAGGTCACCGGGGAGAACTCCATCTGCTCTTAAAGACAGTGGCCATGGGATCTTTTGCAACCACATGAGAGGGCACACGGGGACTTGGTTTGATGACCCATCCGAAAACCAGCACCTCCGACAGTGCGGCACTCCCACTATACTGCCCCTCCGACAGTGCAGCACTCCCTCAATACTGCCTCTCCGACAGTGCAGCACTCCCTCAGTACTGCCCCTCTGACAGTGCGGCACTCCTTCAGTACTGCCCCTCCGACAGTGCGGCGCTCCCTCAGTACTGTCCCCCCGACAGTGCGGTGCTCCCTCAGTACTGCCCCTCCGACAATGCGGCACTCCCTCAGTACTGCCCATCCGACAGTGCGGCACTCCCTCAATACTGCCCCTCCGACAGTGCGGCACTTCCTCAGTGCTGCCCCTCCGACAGTGCGGCACTCCCTCAGTACTGCCCCTCCGACAGTGCGGCACTCCCTCAGTACTGTCCCCCCGACAGTGCGGTGCTCCCTCGGAACTGCCCCTCCGACAGTGCGGCGCTCTCTCAGTACTGCCCCTCCGACAGTGCGGCACTCCCTCAGTACTGCCACTCTGACAGTGCGGCACTCCCTTAGTACTGCCCCTCAGACAGTGCGGGGCTCCCTCAGTACTGCCCCTCCGACAGTGCAGCACTCCCTCAGTACTGCCCCTCAGACAGTGCGGGGCTCCCTCAGTACTGCCCCTCCGACAGTGCAGCACTCCCTCAGTACTGCCCCTCCGATAGTGCAGCGCTCCTTCAGCACTGCACTGGAGTGTCAGTCTAGATTTTTTATGTGCTCAAGTCCTTGGAGTGGGACATGAACCCACAACCTTTTGACTCAGAGACGAGAGTGCTGCCCACTGAGCCACAGCTGTCACTAGATGGTGTAACAGGGACACCCATGATCTCATAGAATGGTTACTGCACAGAGGGAGGCCATTTGTCTTGTCGAGCCCATGGTGGCTCTATGTAAGAGCACTTCAGCCAGTCCCACTTCCCCGTCCTTCAGATATTTATCCAGTTCCCTTTTGAAATTTGAGTCCTCTGGTCCTGTGTAATGAGACAGGAAAAATAAATGATCTCCGAGTAAAAGATCCTCTCGGAATGAGTGATCACAGTATGGTTGAATTTGTAATACAGATTGAGGGTGAGGAAGTTATGTCAGAAACGAGCGTACTATGCTTAAACAAAGGGGACTACAGTGGGATGAGGGCAGAGTTGGCTAAAGTAGACTGGAAAAACAGACTAAATGGTGGCACAATTGAGGAACAGTGGAGGACTTTTAAGGAGCTCTTTCACAGTGCGCAACAAAAATATATTCCAGTGAAAAAGAAGGATGGTAAGAGAAGGGATAACCAGCCGTGGATAACCAAGGAAATAAAGGAGAGTATCAAATTAAAGACCAATGCGTACAAGGTGGCCAAGGTTAGTGGGAAACTAGAAGATTGGGAAAATTTTAAACAACAGCAAAGAATGACTAAAAAAGCAATAAAGAAAGGAAAGATAGATTACGAAAGTAAACTTGCACACAACATAAAAACAGATACTAAAAGCTTTTACACATGTATAAAACGGAAAAGAGTGACTAAAGTAAATGTTGGTCCCTTAGAAGATGAGAAGGGGGATTTAATAATGGGAAATGTGGAAATGGCTGAGACCTTAAACAATTATTTTGCTTCGGTCTTCACAGTGGAAGACACAAAAACCATGCCAAAAATTGCTGGTCACGGGAATGTGGGAATGGAGGACCTTGAGACAATCACTATCACTACGGGGGTAGTGCTGGACAGGCTAATGGGACTCAAGGTAGACAAGTCCCCTGGTCCTGATGAAATGCATCCCAGGATATTAAAAGAGATGGCGGAAGTTATAGCAGATGCATTCGTTATAATCTACCAAAATTCTCTGGACTCTGGGGAGGTACCAGCGGATTGGAAAGCAGCTAATGTAACGCCTCTGTTTAAAAAAGGGGGCAGACAAAAGGCAGGTAACTATAGGCCGGTTAGTTTAACATCTGTAGTGGGGAAAATGCTTGAAACTATCATTAAGGAAGAAATAGCTGACATCTGGATAGGAATAGTGCAATCAAGCAGACACAGCATGGATTCATGAAGGGGAAATCATGTTTAACTAATTTACTGGAATTCTATGAGGATATAACGAGCATGGTGGATAGAGGTGTACCGATGGATATGGTGTATTTAGATTTCCAAAAGGCATTCGATAAGGTGCCACACAAAAGGTTACTGCAGAAGATAGAGGTACGCGGAGTCAGAGGAAATGTATTAGCATGGATCGAGAATTGGCTGGCGAACAGAAAACGGAGAGTCAGGATAAATGGGTCCTTTTTAGGTTGGAAATCGGTGGTTAGTGGTGTGCCACAGGGATCGGTGCTGGGACCACAACTGTTTACAATATGCATCGATGACCTGAAAGAGGGGACAGAGTGTAGTGTAACAAAATTTGCAGATGACACAAAGATTCGTGGGAAAACGGGTTGTGTAGAGGACACAGAGAGGCTGCAAAGAGATTTAGATAGGTTAAGCGAATGGGCTAAGGTTTGGCAGATGGATACAATGTCGGAAAGTGTGAGGTCATCCACCTTGGGAAAAAAAACAGTAAAAGGGAATATTATTTGAATGGGGAGAAATTCCAACATGCTGAGGTGCAGAGGGACCTGGGGGTCCTTGTGCATGAATCCCAAAAAGTTAGTTTGCAGGTGCAGCAGGTAATCAGGAAGGCGAATGGAATGTTGGCCTTCATTGCGAGAGGGATGGAGTACAAAAGCAGGGAGGTCCTGCTGCAACTGTATAGGGTATTGGTGAGGCCGCACCTGGAGTACTGCGTGCAGTTTTGGTCACCTTGCTTAAGGAAGGATATACTAGCTTTGGAGGGGTACAGAGACGATTCACTCAGCTGATTCTGGAGATGAGGGATTACCTTATGATGATAGATTGAGTAGACTGGGTCTTTACTCGTTGGAGTTCAGAAGGAGGAGGGGTGATCTTATAGAAACATTTAAATAATGAAAGGGATAGACAAGATAGAGGCAGAGAGGTTGTTTCCACTGGTTGGGGAGACTAGAACTAGGGGGCACAACCTCAAAATACGGGGGAGCCAATTTAAAACCGAGTTGAGAAGGAATTTCTTCTCCCAGAGGGTTGTGAATCTGTGGAATTCTCTGCCCAAGGAATAGTTGAGGCTAGCTCATTGAATGTATTTTTAACCAATAAGGGAATTAAGGGTTACGGGGAGCGGGCGGGTAAGTGGAGCTGAGTCCACGGCCAGATCAGCCATGATCTTGTTGAATGGCGGAGCAGGCTCGAGGGGCTAGATGGCCTACTCCTGTTCCTAATTCTTATGTTCTTATGTTCTTATGTTCTCGACCGTCCCACTAATAGGGACAATTTCTCTCGATCGACTCACCGGGTGTTAAAGAACCAGAAGTGAAAGGCTACAGGCTCTGGACCCAGAAACCAGAAACAGAGAGAGCCGGGGACAATCAGCGGGCGAGCTGCCGGGTCGACGCAGCATACTGCCTGACCTGCTGTGTTCGGCGACCTCACGGGTTTGTATCAGAGATAGACTGAGCTGCTGACTCTCCAACCATTCCGTCCCTGCCACAAGCAGGCCCTTAATTACAGGCCACCCGTGATTCCGTCTGAGTGAGTTAATTCATCCATCAGCCTGAAGAGCTATGCAGATGGTTGTTGCGGTGGGGCAGCGGAGGCTGATGATCGGAACAGCTCGATTACATTACAGCCTGCTGGTGAACTGGTGCACTTTATTCAGGGAGGAGCTGACCCCAGTGCCCTGAGTCTGCAGGTCTGATGTCCTCTGGACTTTCTCGTGTTGTACACCAGCCACAGGAGGCCAGAAACCACAGACCCTCGATGGATGGATGGGCTGGATTTCGGTATGGGCTGCACTGCACCAGTTTTCAGTAAAGAAGGTGCTTATCGGCCAATTTAGCAATGGGACGGCCTGTGCCCAAACTCTCCGGCTGTTGGTCCCACGTCTAAGCTCCTGGGGGCCGATTTTTGATTTTTGCAGGTGTCTCAAACAGGCGTTAGGTCCCTTGAATACACTAATGACAACGGCCATTATAACGCCTGAAGAAAGCAATTTATTCATTCGTCTTTGTTATCTCTAGACTTGACTATTCCAACGCACTCCTGGCTGGCCTCCTACATTCTACCCTACGTAAACTAGAGATGATCCAAAACTCGGCAGCCCGTGTCCTAACTCACACCCAGTCCCGCTCACCCATCACCCCCTGCGCTCGCTGACCTACATTGGCTCCTGGTTAAGCAACGCCTCGATTGCAAAATTCTTATCTTTGTTTTCAAATTCCTCCAGGACCCACGCCCCTCCCTATCTCTGTAATCTTCTCCACCCTACAACCCCCCCAAGATCTCTGCACTCCTCTAATTCTGCCCTTTTGTGCATCCCTGATTATAATCGCTCAACCATTGGTTCGTGCCTTCTGTTGCCTGGGCCCCAAACTCTGGAACTCCCTCCCTAAACCTCTGCTGGGCAGGACCGGAACTGATGTCCATGGGGAAGTGTTTGCTAATACTGTTGGGGAGGGGTTAAACTAATATGGCAGGGGGATGGGAACCTATACAGGGAAACAGAGGGAAGTAGAATGGGGGCAGAAGCAAAAGATAGAAAGAAGAAAAGTAAAAGTGGAGGGCAGAGAAACCCAAGGCAAAAAGCAAAATGGCCACATTACAGCAAAATCCTAAAGGGGCAAAGGGTGTTAAAAAGACAAGCCTGAAGGCTCTGTGCCTCAATGTGAGGAGTATTCGTAATAAGGTGGATGATTTAACTGCGCAGGCAGCTATTAACGAATATGATGTAATTGGGATTACGGAGACATGACTCCAGGGTAACCAAGGTTGGGAATTCTTTATTAAGATGGAGAGTGACACAGTTAATTCAGAAACTAGGGTCCTGAACTTAAGGAAAGGTAACTTCGATGGTATGAGACGTGAATTGGCTAGAATAGACTGGCAAATGATACTTAAAGGGTTGACGGTGGATAGACAATGGTAAATATTTAAAGATCACATGGATGAACTTCAACAATTGTACATCCCTGTCTGGAGTAAAAATAAAACGGGGAAGGTGGCTCAACCGTGGCTAACAAGGGAAATTAAGGATATTATTAAATCCAAGGAAAAGGCATATAAATTGGCCAGAAAAAGCAGCAAACCTGCGGACTGGGAGAAATTTAAAATTCAGCAGAGGAAGACAAAGGGTTTAATGAGGAGGGGGGAAATAGAGTATGAGAGGAAGCTTGCTGGGAACATAAAAACTGACTGCAAAAATAAATATGTGAAAAGAAAAAGATTAGTGAAGACAAATGTAGGTCCCTTGCAGTTGGATTCAGGTAAATTTAAAATGGGGAACAAAGAAATGGCAGACCAATTGAACAAATACTTTGGTTCTGTCTTCATGAAAGAAGACACAAATAACCTTCCAGAAATATTAGGGGACCAAGAGTCTAGTGAGAAGGAGGAACTGAAGGAAATCCTTATTCGTCAGGAAATTGTGTTAGGGAAATTGATTAGATTGAAGGCCGATAAATTCCCGGGGCCTGATAGTTTGCATCGCAGAGGACTTATGGAACTGGCCCTAGAAATAGTGCATGCATTGGTGATCATTTTCTAACAGTCTATCGACTCTGTATCAGTTCCTATGGACTGGAGGGTAGCTAATGTAACACCACTTTTTAAAAAAGGGAGAGAGAAAACAGGGAATTATAGACCGGTTAGCCTGACATCAGTAGTGGGGAAAATGTTGGAATCAATTATTAAGGATGTAGTAACAGCGCATTTGGAAAGCAGTGACAGGATCGGTCCAGTGTCAGCATGGATTTATGAAAGGGAAATCATGCTTGACAAATGGTTTGGAATTTTTTGAGGATGTATTTTGGATCAATAATAATAGATCCAGGTTCGGGATCTGGAAGAATGTTAAATAAGAGACAAGACAAATGAAGTAAAGAATAAGATACCGTTTACTGAGAGAAAAGAAACATTAAAAATACAGTTTACAAAGAAAGGAGAAGTATGATAAGATGCAACAATGCTCACGGCCTTCTGCCCGTCGGGAACTCCACAGCGAGGACTGGTCTGGAGCATTGGGGGTCCCAGCACCGCTCGCCAATCACGGTCCAAGGTGAAGTTCAAAGAGCTACGGGACAGTACTGTAACTTTATACTATCAAACAAAACATGGGTGCATGTGGCTTATGGCCAACTCCTAATCTGTAAGGCCCCAGATGCTTGTCCACAAAGCATGGGATCTTGAGGCACCGGCCGTCTCATAACAAGCTGGTGTGTGTCCCAAGGTCGCTTCTCTCTCTCTCTATAGCAACAACATTCTACGGGGCATGGGACAGAGACACACTGTAAATATCTAAATATCACAATTAACAGTATGTGATTAACCCCATACAATACAGGATGTAAATAGTAGAGTGGACAAGGGAGAATCAGTGGATGTGGTGTATTTGGACTTTAAAAAGGCTTTTGACAAGTCCCACACAAGAGATTGGTGTGCAAAATTAAAGCACATGGTATTGGGTGTAATGTACTGACGTGGATAGCGAACTGGTTGACAGAGAGGAAGCAGAGAGTCGGAATAAACGGGTCCTTTTCAGAATGGCAGGCAGTGACTAGTGGAGTGCCGCAGGGTTCAGTGCTGGGACCCCAGCTATTTACAATATACATCAATGATTTAGATGAAGGAATTGAGCGTAATATCTCCAAGTTTTCAGATGACACTAAGCTGGGTGGCAGTGTGAGCTGTGAGGAGGATGCTAAGAGGCTGCAGTGTGACTTGCACAGGTTAGGTGAGTGGGCAAATGCATGGCAGATGCAGTATAATGTGGATAAATGTGAGGTTATCCACTTTGGTGGCAAAAATATGAAGGCAGAATATTATCTGAATGGCAGCAGATTAGGAAAAGGGGAGGTACAACGAGACCTGGGTGTCATGGTACATCAGTCATTGAAGGTTGGCTTGCAGGTACAGCAGGCGGTTAAGAAGGCAAATGGCATGTTGGCCTTCATAGCTAGGGGATTTGAGTATAGGAGCAGGGAGGTCTTACTGCAGTTGTACAGGGCCTTAGTGAGGCCTCACCTGGAATATTGTGTTCAGTTTTGGTCTCTTAATCTGAGGAAGGACATTCTTGCTATTGAGGGAGCACAGCGAAGGTTCACCAGACTGATTCCCGGGATGGCAGGACTGACATATGAGGAGAGACTGGATCGACTGGGCCTGTATTCACTGGAGTTTAGAAGAATGAGAGGGGATCTCATAGAAACATATAAAATTCTGACAGGACTGGACAGGTTAGAGGCAGGTTCTGGACTTCCCCGATGTTGGGGAAGTCCAGAACCAGGGGTCACAGTCTAAGGATAAGGGGTAAGCCATTTAGGACCGAGATGAGGAGAAACTTCTTCACTCAGAGAGTGGTGAACCTGTGGAATTCTCTATCACTGAAAGTTGTTGAGGCCAATTCATTAGATATATTCAAAAGGGAGTTAGAAATGGCCCTTACAGTTGAAGGGATCAAGGGGTATGGAGAGAAAGCAGGAATGGGGTACTGAGGTGAATGATCAGCCATGATCTTATTGAATGGCGGTGCAGGCTCGAAGGGCCGAATTGCCTACTCCTGCACCTATTTTCTATGTTGTTATGTTTCTCCGCCTCTCTACCTCTCTTTCCTCCTTCAAGACTCTCCTTAAAACCTACCTCTTTGACCAAGCTTTTGATCACCTGTGTAATTTATACTTACGTGGCTCGGTGTCAAATTTCTTGTCTCATAACAGTCCTGTAAAGCGTCTTGTGACGTTTCACTACATTAAAGGTACTATATAAACACAAGTTGTTGTTGTTGTAGGCGGGATCTGTTGACGAACCCTGAAATTCCGCTGAGCTCCATTTCCGTCCAAAAATTATGCAGCGAGTTGTTGTGATCGGGAACGCGCTGCCTGAAAGGGCGGTGGGAGCAGATTCAACAGTAACTTTCAAACCGGGAATTGGATAAATAGTTAAAGGGGAGAAAGTTGCCGGGCTGTGGGGAGAGTGCAGGGGGAGTGGGACTGATTGGATCGCTCTGTCACAGAGCCGGCACAGGCTCGATGGGCCCAATGGCCTCCTCCTGTGCTGTACGAGTCTCGGGGGAGAAATGCGGCTGCTCTGCGCCTCCCGTTAGCACCTGTGGGAGGCGGTAGGGGGTTACCTACTGCGCGCGGCGGAACTCCCCTGGCGGCTTAGCACTGGCGCTAACACTTACCGCCTCGCTCTCTAACGCCCCGCAGATCGTAACGTCATCTGGTACTCAGCGCCCCGTTACCGCCCCGGATGTGATATTCGCTCCCGCCCCCTGCAGCATCGTCGGGCGTTAACACCGGCAGGAAGAGGAGACATGGTCACCTCGGCCGGACGCTGGGGGAGCGATAATTAAAGGCGGTGGTTTTCAGGTGGGGCAACCTTTATCATTGGCACCAGTCTGGTGCCTGTGTAAAGTTGTTCATGTTTCATTACTGCACCACGTCCAAGCTCTCCACTCTCTGAGAGTGATTGTGGCTGTAATGGCGGTCGGACACGACCTTCGATGCCGTTCCCAACGCGCTCCACATTGCTCAGCGCTCTGCCGCTCCCGCCCCGCTCTCACACCGTCGCGCCCTGAGAGACGTGGCCAGACTTTAATGCTCCACCTCCCTCTTGGAGCGCTAAAGCTGAATATCGCTGGAGCAATTAATGATTGTCGCCTGTCGATATTTTTCGGAGATCTAAAAAGTTATCGCCAAAAGACGGCGCCCAACGGAATTTCTGGGTCCTTTTCTGGGTTCGTCAACAGCCCCCGACTAAAGGCGGCCAAATACATTTCCTGCTTTGTTTGGTCCGGCAACGCCTCGGTTTCAAAATTCTCCATCCTTGTTTTCAAATCCCTCCATGGCCCTCGCCCCTCCCTATCTCTGTAATCTCCTCCAGCCCCACAACCCCCCGAGATCTCTGCACTCCTCTAATTCTGCCCTCGTGAGCATCCCTGATTATAATCGCTCCACCATCGGTGGCCGTGCCTTCTGCTGCCTGGGCCCCAAGCTCTGGAACTCCCTCCCTGAACCTCTCCGCCTCTCTCTCCCCCTTTAAGATTCCTTAAAATCTACCTCTTTGACTAAGCTTCTTATGTGGCTCAGTATCATTTTGTTTTATCTCATAACACTCCTGTGAAGCGCCATGGGGCCTTTCACTATGTGAAAGACGCTATATAAAGGCACTTGTTGTTGCAATGGCTCTGATCCACTGAAATGGAATTTCATCTGCCTTCGGAAGATTTTATGGAAATTCTAGCAACTTTGAAACCATAATCCAAAGCAATAGACCTGTGTGTTGTTCACGTTTTCCATTAACGGACAGGCTGGAGCAGGCGAACATTTCTCAGCTCCAGGGATACTCTGCCACTGTTGGAAATAGTTTTAATAAAGAATTGCCCTTTGATGCCATTTCCCCTGAGGCAATTACAACAAACAAACCTTTATACTCTTAAATTTTAATATTTAAAAGCACATTCCTGGTATTAGACAACTAAATGTCATGATGAAATCATTTACTTGTTTGGCAGTGCAAACATTTCATGATGTTCAAATGTCCATGTATGTTAGCATATTGGAAATATATCGGCCGTTCCCTCATCTTCGCTGGGTCACAATCCTAGAACTCCCTCCCATAAGAACAGAAGAATTAGGAGCAGGAGTCGGCCATTCGGCCCCTCGAGCCTGCTCCACCATTCAATGAGATCATGGCTGATCTTCGACCTCAACTCCACTTTCCCGCCCGATCCCCATATCCCTCGATTCCCTTAATATCAAAAAATCTATCGATTTCGGTCTTGAATATACTCAACGACTGAGCCTCCACAGCCCTCTGGGGCAGAGAATTCCAAAGATTCACCACCCTCTGATTGAAGAAATTCCTCCTCATCTCAGTCCTAAATGGCCGACCCCTTATCCTGAGACTGTGACCCCTGGTTCTAGACTCCCCAGCCCGGGGGAAAGATCCTCTCAACATCTACCCTGTCAAGCCCTGTCAGAATGTTGTATGTTTCAATGAGATCACCTCTCATTCTTCTAAACTCTAGAGAATATCGGCCCAGTCTGCTCAATCTCTCCTCATAGGACAATCCCCCCATCCCAGGAATCAGTCTGGTGAACCTTCGCTGCACTCCCTCTATGGCAAGTATATCCTTCCTTAGGTAAGGAGACCAAACCTGTGCTCAGTACTCCAGGTGTGGTCTCACCAGATCCGTGTACAATTGTGACGTTGCCGTCTCCCTTGAAGACTGGGACGATAGGACTGGCCCACTCGCTGAACTCGATCGGGGAAATGATGCCCTCTCATTGCAGCCGGTCTAGCTTGGTCTCTACCCTTTCTCTCATCATGTACGGTACTGCTCTCGCCTTGTGATGGATAGCTCGCACCCCCGGAATTAGGTGGATCTTCACTTTTGCTCCTTGGAATTTCCCGATGCCTGGTTCGAACAGCGAAGGAAATTTGTTTTAAGACCTGGGCACACGAAGTGTCGTCAGCGGGCGATAGCGCTCGGACGTCGTCCCAGTTCCAGCGTATCTTTCTCAGCCAGCTTCTGCCGAGCAGCGTGGGACCATCGCCCGGTACCACCCAGAGTGGTAGCTTGTGCACCGCTCCATCGTAGGAGACCTTTACGGTAGCACTGCCGATTACAGGAATCAGTTCTTTAGTGTAAGCTCTTAGTTTCGTGCAAACTGGAGTTAAGACTGGCCTTGAGGCCTTGTTGCACCACAACCTTTTGAAAGTCTTTTTGCCCATGATGGACTGGCTTGCGCCCGTGTCCAGCTCCACTGACACCGGGAGTCCATTTAGTTCAACATTCAGCATTATCGGGGGACAATTTGTGGTGAATGTATGCACCCCCATGTACCTCTGCCTCCTCTATCTGAGGCTCTGGTTCATCGTGATCCTCCGTGGATCTGTCCTCCTCTGCAACGTGGTGGTTTGCAGGTTTAACAGGCTTAGCAGCTCACCTGCACACTCGTTGGAGGTGAGCCATTGTTCCACAGCCCAATCAAACGTACCCTTTGAATCGGTATGAATGGAAACGATGATCACCCCGCAGCACCAACAAGGTGTTAACGGCCTTGCATTCATCACCCTTGATGGTGGACTCTGAGACATCTGAGGACGTGTAGCTGCAGGTATGTGTGACCTGCCCTGTCCGTTACGATTCGAAAACAGCATCACTTTGTTCACAGTACTTGTAGCAGTACTTGTGTGCTGAGAGATTTGCTTCGTATTGTCACTGGTGGCAATGAACGCCTGGGCTATCGCTATGGCCTTACTCAAGGTTGGGGTCTCTACAGTCAAAAGTTTGCGAAGTATGGTTTCGTGGACAACACCAAGTACGAAATAGTCTCTGAGCATGTTCTCCAAATGTCCTTCAAATTCGCAATGTCCTGCAAGGTGTCTTAGCTTGGCGACATAACGCGCCACTTCCTGGCCTTCAGACCTTTTGTAGGTGTAGAACTGGTACCTCGCCATCAGAACGCTTTCCTTCGGGTTCAAATGCTCTCGGACCAGTGTGCACAAATCGTCATACGATTTCTCCGTGGGTTTCGCTGGAGTGAGCAGATTCTTCATGAGGCCATACGTTGGTGCCCCACAGACGGTGAGGAGGATCGCCCTTCGTTTGGCAGCGCTCTCCTTCCCAACTAGCTCATTGGCCACAAAGTATTGGTCGAGTCGCTCCACAAAAGTTTCCCAATCACCTGCATCCGAAAATTTCTCCAGGATGCCCACTGTTCTCTGCATCTTTGGGTTCACTATCTGTATCTCGTCGCCAGTTGTTGTGTATGGAGAAAGAGTCAGACTGAACACTGAGTTCAAAGTAAAGTGTAACCGTAGTCTTTTATTGCAGGTCTCCAGAGTGCCTCTCCAACCTGTGAAGCCTTCTTAAATACCTCTGCTCCCAAGGGATTATGGGATTCCTTGGGACTCCGGGGAATGAGCCCTCTGGTGGTGTACAGAGTAAATACAAGTCCACATATATAACAGAATGTTTTAAGTTATTTCTGTACAGGGACTTACCTGGATGAGGTCCCCTGAAGGTCGGCAGATGTTTTTTTGTTGGTGATGAATTTTATATTTATTCTTCGACCCTGCGTGGGCCCGACTCCACCCCCGGCCGCACTCGGCCTCTGCCGCCGAGAATGGAAGCTCCCGCCCGCTGCTGCCCAGATTGGCGGCGTACGTCATTGATTTGCCACCCGCCGACCTTCAAGGGAGCTCGGCGATGAATATCCCGCCAAAGTACTGTCTGGTACCTCGCGGGCCATCGACGGCACTTTGGGCGGCGCGTGGGCAGGCGGAGCTCTTGACTAAATTCGACCCTTTGTGTCTGTCTTCACAGAAGACGACAGAATAAACCTCCCAGAAATAGTGGAGAACCAAGGGTGGAGTGAGAAGGTGAAACTGAAAGAAATTCGTTTTAGTAAAAAGATAGTACTGGAGAAATTAATGGGACTGAAAGCCAATTAATCCCCTGGACCTGATGGCCTACATCCTGGGGTTTTGAAAGAGGTGGCTATAGAGATAGTGGATGAATTGTTTGTCATCTTCCAGAATTCCATAGATTATAGAACGGCAGATTGGAAGGCAGCAAATGTAACCCCACTATTTAAGAAAGGAGGGAGAGAGCAAACGGGGAACTACAGGCCAGTTAGCCTGACATCAGTCGTAGGATAAATGCTAGAATCTATTATTAAGGATGTGGTAACAGGGCACTTAAAATAATAATAGGATTGGGCAGAGTCAACACGGATTTCGGAAAGGGAAATCATGTTTGACAAATCTGTTAGAGTTTTTTTGAGGTTGTAACTAGCAGAGTAGATAAGGGGGAACCAGTGGATGTGGTGTATTTGGATTTTCAGAAGGCATTCAATAAGGTGCCACACAAAAATTAGGGCTCATGGGATTGGGGGTAATATACTAGCATGGATTGAGGATTGGTTAACGGACAGAAAACAGTGAGTAGCAATAAACGGATAATTTTCGGGTTGGCGGGCTGTAACTAGTGGGGTACCGCAAGGATCGGTGCTGGGGTCCCAGCTATTCACAATCTATATCAATGATTTGGATGAGTGGACCAATGTAAGATATCCAAGTTTGCTGATGATACAAACCTCGGTGGGAATATAAGTTGTGAGGAGGATGCAAAGAGACTTCAAGGGAATAGAGACAGGCTGAGTGAGTGGGCAAGAACATGGCAAATGGAATATAATGTGGAGAAATGTGAAGTTATCCATCTTGGTAACAGGTCGGAACACAGTCGAGCACCTGCAGAACCTGGAGGAGGCTCTTAGTCAACTCAATCGCATGGGGCTCAGGTTAAAACATTCGAAGTGTGTTTTTCCTGGCACCTGAAGTAGAGTTCCTGGGAAGAAGGATTGCGGCGGACGGCATCAGGCCCACCAATGTGAAAATGGAGGCAATCGAGAACGCACCGAGGCCACAGAACATAACGGAGCTGCGGTCGTTTCTGGGACTCCTGAACTACTTTGGTAACTTCTTACCGGGTCTCAGCACCCTGCTAAAACCATTGCACGCCTTACTGCGTAAAGGAGGCAAATGGGTTTGGGGTAAAAGTCAAGAAAATGCCTTTGTAAAAGCGAGAAAATTATTATGCTCAAACAAATTGCTTGTGTTGTATGATCCATGTAAGCGTTTGGTACTAGCATGTGATGCGTCGTCATATGGCGTCGGGTGTGTATTGCAACAAGTTAATGATTTTGGGAAACTGCAACCGGTTGCTTATGCATCCAGGAGTCTGTCTAAGGCTGAAAGAGCCTACAGCATGATTGAGAAAGAAGCGTTAGCGTGTGTCTATGGGGTAAAGAAAATGCATCAATATCTGTTTGGGATAAAATTCGAATTGGAAACTGACCATTAGCCACTTATATCCCTGTTTTCCGAGAGCAAAGGGATAAATACCAATGCATCAGCCCACATCCAGAGATGGGCGCTCACGTTGTCCGCATACAACTACGCCATCTGCCACGGGCCATGCACAGAAAACTGCGCGGAAGTTCTCAGTAGGCTGCCATTGCCCACCACGGGGGTGGAAATGGCGCAGCCCGCAGATTTAGCCATGGTTATGGAAGCATTTGAGAGTGAGCAATCACCCGTCACTGCCCGGCAGATCAAAACCTGGACAAGTCAGGACCCCTTATTATCGCCAGTCAAAAGCTGTGTGCTTCATGGGAGCTGGTCCAGTGTCCCAGTGGAAATGCAGGAAGAGATAAAGCCGTTCCAGTGGAGCAAAGATGAAATGTCTAAACAGGCAGACTGCCTTCTGTGGGGCAATCGAGTAGTGGTCCCCAAGAAGGGCAGAGACATCTTCATCAGTGACCTCCACAGTACCCACCCAGGCATCGTAATGATGAAAGCGATAGCCAGATCCCACGTGTGATGGCCCGGTATCGATGCGGACTTAGAGTCCTGCGTTCACAGATGTAATACATGCTCGCAGTTAAGCAATGTACCCAGGGAGGCGCCGCTAAGTTTATGGCCTTGGCCCTCCAAACCGTGGTCTAGGGTACACGTCGACTATGCAGGCCCGTTCTTGGGTAAAATGTTCCTTGTGGTTGTAGACTCATACTCCAAGTGGATTGAATGTGAGATAATGTCGGCTAGCACGTCCGCTGCCACTACTGAAAGCCTGCGGGCCATGTTTATCACAGACGGCTTACCCGATGTCCTGGTGAGCGACAACGGGCCATGTTTCACCCGTGCTGAGTTCAAAGAATTCATGACCTGTAACGGGATCAAACATGTCACATCTGCCCCATTTAAACCAGTGTCCAATGGTCAGGCAGAGAGAGCAGTGCAATCGATTGAAGAGGGTAACGGAAGGCTCACTGTAGACTCGCCTATCCCGAGTCCTGCTTAGCTACCGCACGAGACCCCACTCACTCACTGGGATCCCACCTGCTGAACTACTCATGAAAAGAGCACTTAACACAAGGTTCTCGTTAGTTCACCCTGATCTACATGAACAGGTAGAGAGCAGGCGGCTTCAACAAAGTGCATACCATGATAGCGCAAATGTGTCACGCGAGATTGAAATCAATGATCCTGTATTTGTATTAAATTATGGACAAGGTCCTAAGTGACTTCCCGGCACTGTCGTGGCCAAAGAGGGGAGCAGGGTGTTTCGGGTCAAACTTTCAAATGGACTCATTCACCGGAAACACTTGGACCAAATCAAACTCAGATTCACGGACTATCCTGAGCAACCCACCTTGGACCCTACCTTTTTTGATCCCCTAACACACACACCAGTGGCAACTGGCACCACGGTTGACCACGAAGCAGAACCCATCATCCACAGCAGCCCAGCAGGGCACAACACACCAGGCAGCCCAGCAAGGCCAGCTGTACAGCAGCCCAGCGAGGGCCCAACAAATGATTCAACAACACCAGCTTTCACACCGAGACGGTCAACCAGGGCAAGAAGGGCCCCAGATCGACTCACATTGTAAATAGTTACACTATTGACTTTGGCGGGGGGAGAGTGTTGTTATATATGTGGACTTGTATTTACTCAGTACGGCCATCAGAGGGCTCATCCCCCGGAGTCGCAAGGGATCCCATAATCCCTTGGGAGCACAGGTATTTAAGGAGGCCTCACAGGTTGGAGAGGCACTCTGGAGACCTGCAATAAAAGACTGAGGTCACACTTTACTTTGAGCTCACAGTGTTCAGTCTGACTCTTTCTCCATACACAACACATTTCACTTACCTTTTTTACAGAATCTTCACACTCGCCATTCAGGAGAGAGCAGCCTCCATGCAGTGGTCCACTGCCGACTCCCGCCGGCGCCAGTCTGTCATGTCAGCGGGCGGGAGGTTACTTACGCCACTCGGCCGTCCGCTGACGTCGGCGGGCACATCCCGGTGGCTCTCCCCTCCTGCCCGCTCCTGTCCACGTCGAAAGTGGCACTGGGCGGTTCGAGCAGAGGAATGTGGGCGGCCATGGGCGGTAAGTTCATCAATTTCACCCCCAAAGTATTTGTTTAATTTCTCTGCCATTTCCTTATTCCCCAGTATAATTCCTCCTGTCTCAACCACATTTACTTTCACTAATCTTTTCCTTTTTACATACCTATAGAAGCTTTTACAGTCTGTTTTTATGTCTCTTGCCAGTTTACTCTCATATTCTATTTTCCCTTTCTTTATCAATTTCTTGGTCCCCGCTGAATTCTAAAATCCTCCCAATCCTCGGGGTTACCGCTCTTTTTGGCAACATTATAAGCCTCTTCCTTTGATCGAACACTATCTTTAACTTCTCTGGTTAGCCACGGTTGGACCACTTTTCCTGTGGGGTTTTTGTGCCTTAAAGGAATGTTTGTTTGTTGTAAATGATGTATTAATTCTTTAAATTCTAACCGTTGCTCATCTACCGTCGTACCTTTTAATGTAGTTTCCAAATCTATCTTCGCCAACTCCCCGTCATACCCACGTAGTTTGCTTTGTTTAGATGTAAGAACCTAGTTTGGGATTTATCTAATGCCCTTTCAAACTTAATATGAAATTCTATCATATTATGGTCACTCTTCCCAAAGGGCCTCTTTAAGGTTATTAATTAACCCTTTCTGATTGCACAATACTTGATCTAAAATAACCTGTTCCCCAATTGGTTCCTCAACATACTGATCTAGAAAACCATCTTGTATATAGTCCATAAACATGTCCTCCACACTATTACTGAAAATTTGGTTTGCCCAGTCTATATGTAGATCAAAGTCCCCCATGATTACTGTATTATCCTTGTTACAAGCGCCTCTAATTTCCTGATTAATAATGTGCCCTACATTAGCATTACTGTTTGGGGCCCTATAAACAACTCCCACAAATGTTTTCTGCCCCTTGCTGTTTCTTAGCTCCACCCATACAGATACAGAGTAAAGCTCCCTCTACACTGTCCCATCAAACACTCCCAGGGCAGTAACAGGGGGTTAGATACAGAGTAAAGCTCCCTCTACACTGTCCCATCAAACACTCCCAGGGCAGGTACAGGGGGTTAGATACAGAGTAAAGCTCCCTCTACACTGTCCCATCAAACACTTCCAGGGCAGGTACAGGGGGTTAGATACAGAGTAAAGCTCCCTCTACACTGTCCCATCAAACACTCCCAGGGCAGGTACAGCTGGGGTTAGATACAGAGTAAAGCTCCCTCTATACTGTGCCATCAAACACTCCCAGGGCAGGTACAGCTGGGGTTAGATACAGAGTAAAGCTCCCTCTACACTGTCCCATCAAACACTCCCAGGGCAGGTACAGCACGTGGTTAGATACAGAGTAAAGCTCCCTCTACACTGTCCCATCAAGCACTCCCAGGGCAGGTACAGAGGGTTAGATACAGAGTAAAGCTCCCTCTACACTGTCCCATCAAACACTCCCAGGACAAGTACAGGGGGTTAGATACAGAGTAAAGCTCCCTCTACACTGTCCCATCAAACACTCCCAGGGCAGGTACAGCACGGGGTTAGATACAGAGTAAAGCTCCCTCTACACTGTCCCATCAAACACTCCCAGGGCAGGTACAGGGGGTTAGATACAGAGTAAAGCTCCCTCTACACTGTCCCATCAAACACTCCCAGGGCAGGTACAGCACGGGTTAGATACAGAGTAAAGCTCCCTCTACACTGTCCCATGAAAACACTCCCAGGGCAGGTACAGCCCGGGTTAGATACAGAGTAAAGCTCCCTCTACACTGTCCCATCAAACACTCCCAGGGCAGGTACAGCACGGGTTAGATACAGAGTAAAGCTCCCTCTACACTTTATAGGCCTCTCTGGGGATCGGAGAGGCCTATAAATGCCACGAGATCAGGAATCGGGAGGTGCATCGCTGAGGCGAGAGTCCGGGGTTGGAGGTCAGCCGGTGCAGCTGCAGGGAGAAGGCAATAAAGAAGTAGAAAGAAATCGAAAGGTGACGTCACAGCCAAGGGGGTAAGTGATTGGTGAGTAGCTTCTCTTTATCCTTCTTTATCAGTAAGTAACATTTAGCATTGTTGTTGACAAATTAAGTTAATCTAAGGGTTAAGTCATGGTAGGAGAGCTCGGACATGTGATATGCTCCTCCTGTAGCATGTGGGAAATCAGGGACGCTTCCGTTGTCCCTGACGGCTGCGCGTGCGGGAAGTGCATCTGCCTCCAGCTCCTGACGGACCACATTGCGGCACTGGAGCTGTGGGTGGATTCACTCTGGAGCATCCACGATGCTGAGAATGACGTGAATAGCACGTGTAGCGAGTTGGTCTTACCGCAGGTGAAGGGTACACAGCCAGATAGTAAATGGGTGACCAACAGGAAGAGCAGTGCAAGGAAGGTAGTACAGGGGTCCCCTGCGGTCATCCCACTGCAAAACAGATACACCGCTTTGGGTACTGTTGAGGGGGATGACTCATCAAGGGAAAGGAGGTGGGGTTCTGTTAATAAAGGATGATATCAGGGCAGTTGTGAGAGACAATATTGGCTCTAATGAACAAAATGTTGAATCATTGTGGGTGGAGATTAGAGATAGTAAGGGGAAAAAGTCACTGGTGGGCGCAGTTTATAGGCCCCCAAATAATAACTTCACGGTGGGGCGGACAATAATCAAGGGAATAATAGAGGCATGTGAAAAAGGAATGGCAGTAATCATGGGGGATTTTAACCTACATATCGATTGGTCAAATCAAATTGCACGGGGTAGCCTGGAGGAGGAATTCATAGAATGCATATGGGATTGTTTCTTAGAACAGTATGTTACAGAACCTACAAGGGAGCAAGCTATCTTAGATCTGGTCCTGTGTAATGAGACAGGAAAAATAAACGATCTCCTCGTAAAAGATCCTCTCGGAATGAGTGATCACAGTATGGTTGAATTTGTAATACAGATTGAGGGTGAGGAAGTAGTGTCTCAAACGAGCGTACTATGCTTAAACAAAGGGGACTACAGTGGGATGAGGGCAGAGTTGGCTAAAGTAGACTGGGAACACAGACTAAACAGTGGCACAATTGAGGAACAGTGGAGGACTTTTAAGGAGCTCTTTCATAGTGCTCAACAAAAATATATTCCAGTGAAAAAGAAGGGTGGTAAGAGAAGGGATAACCAGCCGTGGATAACCAAGGAAATAAAGGAGAGTATCAAATTAAAAACCAATGCGTATAAGGTGGCCAAGGTTAGTGGGAAACTAGAAGATTGGGAAAATTTTAAACGACAGCAAAGAATGACTAAGAAAGCAATAAAGAAAGGAAAGGTAGATTACGAAAGTAAACTTGCGCAAAACATAAAAACAGATACTAAAAGCTTTTACCGATATATAAAACGGAAAAGAGTGACTAATGTAAATGTTGGTCGCTTAGAAGATGAGAAGGGGGATTTAATAATGGGAAATGTCGAAATGGCTGAGATCTTAAACAATTATTTTGCTTCGGTCTTCACAGTGGAAGACACAAAAACCATGCCAAAAATTGCTGGTCACGGGAATGTGGGAAGGGAGGACCTTGAGATAATCACTATCACTACGGGGGTAGTGCTGGACAGACTAAAGGGACTCAAGGTAGACAAGTCCCCTGGTCCTGATGAAATGCATCCCAGGGTATTAAAAGAGATGGTGGAAGTTATAGCAGATTAATTCGTTATAATCTACCAAAATTCTCTGGACTCTGGGGAGGTACCAGCGGATTGGAAAGCAGCTAATGTAACACCTCTGTTTAAAAAAGGGGGCAGACAAAAGGCAGGTAACTATAGGCCGGTTAGTTTAACATCTGTAATGGGGAAAATGCTTGAAGCTATCATTAAGGAAGAAATAGCGGGACATCTCGATAGGAATAGTGCAATCAAGCAGACGCAGCATGGATTCATGAAGGGGAAATCATGTTTAACTAATTTACTGGAATTCTTTGAGGATATAACGAGCATGGTGGATAGAGGTGTACCGATGGATGGTGGTGTATTTAATTTTCAAAAGGCATTCGATAAGGTGCCACACAAAAGCTTACTGCAGAAGATAAATGTACGCGGAGTCAGAGGAAATGTATTAGCATGGATCGAGAATTGGCTGGCTAACAGAAAGCAGAGAGTTGGGATAAATGGGACCTTCAGGTTGGAAATCGGTGGTTAGTGGTGTGCCACAGGGATCGTTGCTGGGACTACAACTGTTTACAATATACATAGCTGGAAGAAGGGACTGAGTGTAGTGTAACAAAATTTGCAGATGGCACAAAGATTAGTGGGAAAGCGGGTTGTGTAGAGGACACAGAGAGGCTGCAAAGAGATTTGGATAGGTTAAGTGAATGGGCTAAGGTTTGGCAGATGGAATACAATGTAGGAAAATGTGAGGTCATCCACCTTGGGAAAAAAAACAGTAAAAGGGAATATTATTTGAATGGGGAGAAATTACAACATGCTGAGGTGCAGAGGGACCTGGGGGTCCTTGTGCATGAATCCCAAAAGGTTAGTTTGCAGGTGCAGCAGGTAATCAGGAAGGCGAATGGAATGTTGGCCTTCATTGTGAGAGGGATGGAGTACAAAAGCAGGGAGGTCCTGCTGCAACTGTACAGGGTATTGGTGAGGCCGCACCTGGAGTACTGCGTGCAGTTTTGGTCACCTTACTTAAGGAAGGATATACTAGCTTTGGAGGGGGTACAGAGACGATTCACTCGGCTGATTCTGGAGATGAGGGGGTTACCTTATGATGATAGATTGAGTAGACTGGGTCTTTACTCGTTGGAGTTCAGAAGGATGAGGGGTGATCTTATGGAAACATTTAAAATAATGAAAGGGATAGACAAGATAGAGGCAGAGAGGTTGTTTCCACTGATCGGGGAGACTAGAACTAGGGGGCACAGTCTCAAAATACGGGAAGCCAATTTAAAACCGAGTTGAGAAGGAATTTCTTCTCCCAGACGGTTGTGAACCTGTGGAATTCTCTGCCCAAGGAAGCAGTTGAGGCTTCAAATCACAGATAGATAGATTTTTAACAAATAAGGGAATTAAGGGTTATGGGGAGCGGGCGGGTAAGTGGAGCTGAGTCCACGGCCAGATCAGCCATGATCTTTTTGAATGGCGGAGCAGGCTCGAGGGGCTAGATGGCCTACTCCTATTTCTAATTCTTATGTTCTTATGTTCGTATATCAGGGGAGAGCAGCAGCAACCAAGTTCATGGTACCGTGGCTGGCTCTGCTGCACAGGAGGGCAGGAAAAAGAGTGGTAGAGCTATAGTGATAGGGGATTCAATTGTAAGGGGAATAGATCGGCGTTTCTGCGGCCGCAACCGAGACTCCAGGATGGTATGTTGCCTCCCTGGTGCAAGAGTCAAGGATGCCTCGGAGCGGGTGCAGGACATTCTGAAAAGGGAGGGTGAACAGCCAGTTGTCGTGGTGCACATAGGTACCAACGATATAGGTAAAAAAACTGGATGAGGTCCTCCGAGACGAATTTAGGGAGCTCAGAGCTAAATTAAAAAGTAGGACCGCAAAAATCGTAATCTCAGGATTGCTACCAGTGCCACGCGCTGGTCAAAGTAGGAATCGCAGGATAGCTCAGATGAATACGTGGCTTGAGCAGTGGTGCAGAAGGGAGGGATTCAAATTCCTGGGGCATTGGAACCGGTTCTGGGGGAGGTGGGACCAGTACAAACCGGACGGTCTGCACCTGGGCAGGACTGGAACCAATGTCCGAGGGGGAGTGTTTGCTCGTGCTGTTGGGGAGGAGTTAAACTAATATGGCAGGGGGATGGGAACCAATGCAGGGAGACAGAGGGAAAGAAGAGCAAGACAGAAGCAAAAGATAGAAAGGAGAATAGTAAAAGTGGAAGGCAGAGAAATCCAAGGCAAAAAACAAAAAGGACCACATTACAGCAAAATTCTAAAGGGGCAAGATGTGTTAAAATGACAAGCCTGAAGACTCTGTGCCTCAATGCGAGGAGTATTCGGAATAAGGTGGACGAATTAACTGCGCAGATAGCCGTTAACGGATACGATGTAATTGGCATCACAGAGACATGGCTCCAGAGTGACCAAGGTTGGGAACTCAACATCCAGGGGTATTCAACATTCAGGAAGGATAGACAGAAAGGAAAAGGAGGCGGGGTGGCATTGCTGGTTAAAGAGGAAATTAATGCAATAGTAAGGAAGGACATTAGCTTGGATGATGTGGAATCTGTATGGGTGGAGCTACGGAATATCAAAGGGCAGAAAACGCTGGTGGGAGTTGTGTACAAGCCACCAAACAGTAGTAGTGAGGTTTGGGACAGCATCAAACAAGAAATTCGGGATGTGTGCATTAAAGGTACAACAGTTATCATGGGCGACTTTAATCTCCATATTGATTGGGCTAACCAAACTGGTAGCAATGCGGTGGAGGAGGATTTCCTGGAATGTATTAGGGATGGTTTTCTCGACCAATGTGTCGAGGAACCAACTTGAGAGCTGACCATCCTAGACTGGTTGATGCGTAACGAGAAGGGTCTAATTAGCAATCTTGTTGTGCGAGGCCCCTTGGGGAAGTGATTATTAAATGTTAGAATTCTTTATTAAGATGGAGAGTGACACAGTTAATTGAGAAACTAGGGTCCTAAACTTATGGAAAGCTAACTTCGACGGCATGAGGCGTGAATTGGCTAGAATAGACTGGCAAATGTTACTTAAAGGGTTGACGGTGGATAGGCAATGGCAAACATTTATAGATCACATGGATGAACTTCAACAGTTGTACATCCCTGCTGGAGTAAAAATAAAACCGTGGCTAACAAGGGAAATTAAGGATAGTGTTAGATCCAAGGAAGAGGCATATCAATTGGTCAGAGAAAGCAGCAAACCTGAGGACTGGGAGAAATTTAGAATTCAGCAGAGGAGGACAAAGGGTTTAATTCAGAGGGGAAAATAGAGTACAAGAGGAAGCTTGCCGGGAACATAAAAACTGACTGCAAAAGCTTCTGTAGATATGTGAAGAGAAAAAGATTAGTGAAGACAAACGTAGATCCCTTGCAGTTGGACTCAGGTGATTTAATAATGGAGAACAAAGAAATGGCAGACCAGTTGAACAAATACTTTGGTTCTGTCTTCACGAAGGAAGACACAAATAACCTTCCGGAAATACTAAGGGACCAAGGGTCGAGTGAGAATGAGGAACTGAAGGATATCCTTATTAGGCGGGAAATTGTGTTCGGGAAATTGATGGGATTGAAGGCTGATAAATCCCCGGGGCCTGATAGTCTGCATCCCAGAGTACTTAAGGAGATGGCCCTAGAAATAGTGGATGCATTGGTGATTGTTTTCCAACAGTCTATCGACTCTGGATCAGTTCCTATGGACTGGAGGGTAGCAAAAGTAACACCCCTTTTTAAAAAAGGAGGGAGAGAGAAAGCGGGTAATTATAGACTGGTTAGTCTGATATCAGTAGTGGGGAAAATGTTGGAATCAATTATTAAGGATAAAATAACAGCACATTTGGAAAGCAGTGACAGGATCGGTCCAAGACAGCATGGATTTATGAAAGGGAAATCACGGCTTGACAAATCTTCTGGAATTTTTTGAGTAGAATGGACAAGGGAGAATGAGTGGATGTGGTGTATTTGGACTTTCAAAAGGCATTTGACAAGGTCCCACACAAGAGATTGGTGTGCAAAATCAAAGCACATGGTATTGGGGTAATGTACTGACGTGGATAGAGAACTGGTTGGCAGAGAGGAAGCAGAGAGTCGGGATAAATGGATCCTTTTCAGAATGGCAGGCAGTGACTCGTGGAGTGCCACAGGGCTCAGTGCTGGGACCCTAGCTATTTACAATATACATTAATGATTTGGATGAAGGAATTGAGTGTAATATCTCCAAGTTTGCAGATGACACTAAACTGGGTGGTGGTGTGAGCTGTGAGGAGGATGCTAAGAGGCTGCAGGGTGACTTAGATAGGTTAGGTGAGTGGGCAAATGCATGGCAGATGCAGTATAATGTGGATAAATGTGAGGTTATCCACTTTGGTGGTAAAAACAGACAGACTATTATCTGAATGGTGACAGATTACGAAAAGGGGAGGTGCAACGAGATCTGGGTGTCATGGTACATCAGTCATTGAAGGTTGGCATGCAGGTGCAGCAGGCGGTTAAGAAAGCAAATGGCATGTTGGCCTTCATAGCGAGGGGATTTGAGTACAGGGGCAGGGAGGTGTTACTACAGTTGTACAGGGCCTTGGTGAGGCCACACCTGGAGTATTGTGTACAGTTTTGGTCTCCTAACTTGAGGAAGGACATTCTTGCTATTGAGGGAGTGCAGCGAAGGTTCACCAGACTGATTCCTGGGATGGTGGGACTGACCTATCAAGAAAGACTGGATCAACTGGGCTTGTATTCACTGGAGTTCAGAAGAATGAGAGGGGACCTCATAGAAACGTTTAACATTCTGATGGGTTTAGACAGGTTAGATGCAGGAAGAATGTTCCCAATGTTGGGGAAGTCCAGAACCAGGGGTCACAGTCTAAGGATAAGGGGTAAGCCATTTAGGACCGAGATGAGGAGAAACTTCTTCACCCAGAGAGTGGTGAACCTGTGGAATTCTCTACCACAGAAAGTAGTTGAGGCCAATTCACTAAATATATTCAAAAGGGAGTTAGATGTAGTCCTTACTACTAGGGGGATCAAGGGGTATGGCAAGAAAGCAGGAATGGGGTACTGAAGTTGCATGTTCAGCCATGAACTCATTGAATGGTGGTGCAGGCTAGAAGGGCCGAATGGCCTACTCCTGCACCTATTTTTCTATGTTTCTATGTTTCTATGAATGGTGGCAGATTAGGAAAAGGGGAGGTGCAACGAGACCTGGGTGTCATGGTACATCAGTCATTGAAAGTTGGCATGCTGGTACAGCAGGCGGTGAAGAAGACAAATGGTTTGTTGGCCTTCATAGCTAGGGGATTTGAGTATCGGAGCAGGGAGGTCTTACTGCAGTTGTACAGAGCCTTGGTGAGGCCTCACCTGGAATATTGTGTTCAGGTTTGGTCTCCTAATCTGAGGAAGGACATTCTTGCTATTGAGGAAGTGCAACGAAGGTTCACCAGACTGATTCCCGGGATGGCTGGACTGTGATATGAGGAGAGACTGAATCAACTGGGCCTTTATTCACTGGAGTTTAGAAGGATGAGAGGGGATCTGCAGTTGTGGGCCCAATGTTCACGGCCTCGTCAGGGACCTGCTGGTCCTAGCGAAAATGACAACCAAGACTTATAACTATAATACAAGAACAACTCAAACCTAAAGAGAGCAACCTCACAGCCAGACACCAGTTCTACACCCACTGGCGGCCCGAAGGACAAGAAATTGCTAAATATGCTGCAGATCTGAGAGGATTGGCTGCACCGTGTGATTTTGACAACCACCTCATCGAAGCACTGTGAGACATCTTCCTTATTGGAATTGGTCACGAGGGCCTCCTCCATAAACTGCTCTCTGCGGACACTACGATCACCCTGTAGAAGGCAATCAAAGTGAGCCAGACTTTCATGATTTCGGTCTGCGACTCCAAACGGATGATGACTCATCCCCAGGACGCGAACCCGACGAGTACAGTGAATCGAATGGCAACTTTCAGAGGCAAGAATGCTGCTCCGAGTCCCGCAACCCTGAGTCCGCCACATGGGGCCAACCGGCTAGCCCCGTGTTGGCGCTGTGGAGGAAACCACAGGGCCCACCAGTGCCGCTACAAAGACTATACCTGCAACACTAAAGGTCACCTTCAGCGAATGTGTAGAAGAAGTTTCACTCACCGAGTCGCTGAAGAGTTGGCCGATCACCCGGGCTCCAGCGCTGATGAAGACGAAGAGGCTCAGCTCCATGGAAGAGGTGTGCGGAGTGTATACCTGCTCCACAGAGAGTTCCACATGGAAAATATATACCTGCTCCACCGAGAGTTCCCTGTGGAAAATGGAAGTAGAAATCAACGGTGTTCCAGTCTCGATGGAGATCGACACAGGGGCGAGCCAGTCGCTGATGAATCAGACGGCCTTTGAGAAACTCTGGGACAACCCCACCAAACGACCCAAAATGTCTCCAATCCAGGGGAAGCTGCTCACCTCCACAAAAGGCACCATCCCAGTTGTTGGCAGCGTGGATGTCCAGGTGTCCCATGGCGGTGCGATGCACAAGCTCCCCCTGTGGATCGTTGCCGGTGATGGCCCAACGCTGCTGGGAAGAAGATGGATGAAGCAGGTCCAAATCTGTCGGAGCGACAAAGGCCCCCGGGCCCCGGCGATCGACATCCGACGCGGCCCCAAACCTGGATCCATTGCAGCACCCGAAAATCCGACCGTCCAGCTCGACTGCGCGGCGACGACACAGACTGCACAACTCAACGGCGAGATGATCCAACCTGAATGATCAGACCTCACCTTCCGGGCTCCAGTGGCAGACTCCGAGGGAAGAAGATCGGTGCAGAAGGTAGATTCCCGGCGTCCGTGGCAGAACCTGGGGAGAAAAGGATCACCACAGCTTACCTCGTGGGGAGAAAGAAAATGGTGGCGAAGCACCTGAAATCGAGATGGCCGCGACCAGACCACAAGGGGCAGCGTTGAGGGAGCTACACGTGTTACTGAGTGGCGAACCGGATTGGGGTAAAGATTGCAAGGCCCTCTTAAAGGAGACCAAAACAATTAAAGGGACAGTTCCACTCTAGGCACAGCGATGCCTGTGACACTAATGATAAAAGTGTAATTAATGAATACGGATATATACATGTACTGTTGAATGGCGATGCTGGTAATGCTAACATGATAAATGTAACTAACAAAGGCAGGTATCCAATTGTAACCTTGTACAGAGATACTGGCAGTACACATGAAAGCATTGTAAGTGACAAATGTGAAAGTGTAAAGAGATATAACAATGTCGAGTTGGCTAGTTGCGGTCGGAGCCAATGTATCATGTATGTTAATGATAGAATGAGAAACATATCGGGTTCTACATGTATACTGACAATGCCCAAGGTAACACCCCCCTCCCCACCCCGCCCTTGGTAAATACCCAGGTCCAGCGGGCTCCCTGATCATATAGCCTGCGCTTCCGGGACCAATGTGATGCCCCAGGGAGGGTTCACACACACCCAGTGGGAGCAGACCCACTGCAGGGACAGTGGTCAATGGGCAGCACAGCCACCACCACTGGCAACCTGCCCCAGATTGGCCCTACTCCCCTCTACTCCCCTGGCCACCAGGGCCAGCACCGGGAGCAGGAGGCCAGTACCCTCCAGCTTTCCCGGCGGACCCTGGGATGACCAAACTTCCACCGCCATGAAGGGCAGCGGGGCGACCCTACAGCCCCCAATGAGGACAAGAAGGTCACACCACCCTGTGACCCTGCCCACCACTAAACACCACCTACCACCCTTTCAACAATGTATGTACCTTACCCATAACAACATGTACTTGCTCCACCACCGTCAGTGACACCCACATGGTCAATGTATGGGCGGGAGGGGGGGGGAATGGATGAGTGCAGCCATGAACACAGGGATCACACCTGGCACCCACACAACCCTCACCACAACCCTCCACCGTCCACCACATATCACCTCCCCATGTCATGGCTATAAGGACTTGGGAAAGGCTTAGGGGGGAGTGTTGTTATGTATGTATGTTAATGTATGTACTGTAACACTAGATCACTGAATGTACTTTCACCTTGTATACACTATACCTGTACACCAGAGGGTGCTGCTGCTGGAGACCTAAGGGTCACCTGTACACTGCAGGTAACCCAGTATAAAAGGGAGCTCACCTCTTGGTGTCCTCACTCTAGGAGCTGCAATAAAGGACTAAGGTCACTACAGTTCAAGTACTACACCCTTACCTCGTGGAGTCATTATTAGAGTGCTTGCATGTACTACACCCAGGGCAGGTACAGCATGGGTTAGATACAGATTAAAGCTCCCTCTACACTGTCCCATCAAACACTCCCAGGGCAGGTACAGGGGGTTAGATACAGAGTAAAGCTCCCTCTACACTGTCCCATCAAACACTCCCAGGGCAGGTACAGGGGGTTAGATACAGATTAAAGCTCCCTCTACACTGTCCCATCAAACACTCCCAGGGCAGGTACAGGGGGTTAGATACAGAGTAAAGCTCCCTCTACACTGTCCCATCAAACACTCCCAGGGCAGGTACAGGGGGTTAGATACAGATTAAAGCTCCCTCTACACTGTCCCATCAAACACTCCCAGGGCAGGTACAGCACGGGTTAGATACAGAGTAAAGCTCCCTCTACACTGTCCCATCAAACACTCCCAGGGCAGGTACAGCATGGGGTTAGATACCGAGTAAAGCTCCCTCTACACTGTCCCATCAAACACACCCAGGGCAGGTACAGGGGGTTAGATACAGAGTAAAGCTCCCTCTACACTGTCCCATCAAACACTCCCAGGGCAGGTACAGCACGGGGTTAGATACAGAGTAAAGCTCCCTCGACACTGTCCCATCAAACACTCCCAGGGCAGGTACAGCACGGGGTTAGATACAGAGTAAAGCTCCCTCTACACTGTCCCATCAAACACTCCCAGGGCAGGTACAGGGGGTTAGATACAGAGTAAAGCTCCCTCTACACTGTCCCATCAAACACTCCCAGGGCAGGTACAGCACGGGGTTAGATACAGAGTAAAGCTCCCTCTACACTGTCCCATCAAACACTCCCAGGGCAGGTACAGGGGGTTAGATACAGAGTAAAGCTCCCTCTACACTGCCCCATCAAACACTCCCAGGGCAGGTACAGGGGGTTAGATACAGAGTAAAGCTCCCTCTACACTGTCCCATCAAACACACCCAGGGCAGGTACAGCACGGGTTATATACAGAGTAAAGCTCCCTCTACACTGTCCCATCAAACACTCCCAGGGCAGGTACAGGGGGTTAGATACAGAGTAAAGCTCCCTCTACACTGTCCCATCAAACACTCCCAGGGCAGGTACAGGGGGTTAGATACAGAGTAAAGCTCCCTCTACACTGCCCCATCACACACTCCCGGAGGAGGGGAGGTTGAGGGATATGGGACTGAACCCAGTGAGATTCGGCACCTTCGGGGGAGTGGAGGAAATATTACAGAACTATCCAAAGCTGGGTTGTTCTGGAGTGGCTCCTGCGTGTTTCTGATGTGTGACGGTGTTTGGGATGGCTCCTGCGGGTCCTGTGTGTGAATTGCGAGGTATTACAGTGTAGGTTGTTCGGTTTCACCCTCCGCGGATGGAACCCCACCTGTGGAGAACGAGCACACGAGCTGCCCATGATCTCCAGACCACTGGCTGTGTGTCTGGACTCAGCACCAAACGTTTACCCATGGCTTGTTTCTCAGGTCAGATTGTTGCTACAAGGCGATGCTGAAGTGTCAGCTCGGAGACTGAATATACTGTGGTCTGGCACGCCTCCCACAGGCTACTCACTGACTAGCACACTGGCCCGTCTCCACTGTGCAGTGTGAGTGAGTGTGTGAGTGAGTGTGAGAGTGTGAGAGTGTGAAAGTGAGTGTGTGAGTGTGTGAGAGAGTGAGAGAGTGAGTGTGAGAGAGTGAGAGAGAGAGTGAGTGAGTGATTATGAGTGTTTGTGTGAGAGTATGTGAGAGTGTGTGAATGTCCGTAAGACAAAGGTCTTCACCAACCTGACCCCGTCACACAGCAATGCCCTCCGGTCATCAAGATCCAGGGAGAGAGTGTTTGAAGACCAGGCCCTCAAATCTGGCACCAAGCTCATGGTCTACAGGGCTGTAGTGATACCCACCCTCCTGTATGGCTCAGAGACATGGACCATTTACAGCAGACACCTCAAAACGCTGGAGAAATACCACCAGCGATGTCTCTACAAGATCCTGCAAATCCCCTGGGAGGACAGATGCACAAACGTCAGTGTTCTTGATCAAACCAACTCCCAGCATCGAAGCACTGACCACACTCGACCAGCTCCGTTGGGTGGGCCACATTGTTCGCATGCCTGACACAAGAATCCCAAAGCAAGCGCTCTACTCGGAACCCCTCCTCATCATCATCATCATAGGCAGTCCCTTGGAATCGAGGAAGACTTGCTTCCGCTCTAAAAGTGAGTTCTCAGGTGACTGAACAGTCCAATACAGGAATTACAGTCTCTGTCACAGGTGGGACAGACAGTGGTTGAGGGAAGGGGTGGGTGGGGAGTCTGGTTTGCCGCTCGCTCCTTCCGCTGCCTGCGCTTGGTTTCTGCATGGAACTCCTACATGGCAAGCGAGCCCCAGGTGGGCAGAGGAAACGTTACAAGGACACCCTCAAAGCCTCCCTGATAAAATGCAACAGCCCCACCGACACCTGGGAGTCCCTGGCCAGAGACCGCCCTAAGTGGAGGAAGTGCATCCGGGAGGGCGCTGAGCACCTCGAGTCTCGTCGCCGAGAGCATGCAGAAACCAAGCGCAGGCAGCGGAAGGAGCGTGCGGCAAACCAGTCCCACCCACCCCACCCCCACCCTTTCCTTCAATCACTTTCTGTCCCACCTGTGATAGAGACTAAAAACTGACGAAGTGAATGTGCTACCCTGATTGTAGTCGTGCTCAAAGCTTGTGCGGTGACAACCAATCAATCAAGCAGTGACGATGAGCAGTACCCGTTACCTGCATTGCAAGGTTTGTATGCAGCACTCTCTGGGTCAAAGGTTTTCTCTGAGCTTGCCCTGTTGCATGCTTACACTCAGCTCAAAGAGAGTCAACAGTATCTCACCATCAACACACATTAGGGACTGTACTCATTTACCAAGCTGCCGTACTGGGCAAAATCCTCCCCCCGATATCTTCCAGGCTACGCTGGATAAGGTGTTCAAAATTGTTTATACAATCGAGACGATGTGCTGATCGCAACAAGCAGCGAGGGAAGAATCTAGAAGTGCTAGATATCGTGCTTCAAATTGCAAAGGAGCAAATGTGCTTTTGTGCAGCCCGAGGTTGTGTACCTAGGTCTGAAATTTGATGCAAATGGGGTGCAAACAGTGAAGGGAAAGGTTGATGCTGTCATCAATGCTCCAAAGCCACAGAATGTGTTTGAGCTAAGATCTTTCCTTGGAATAGTCCAGCACGATGCACGTTTCTGACCTGAGTTAGCCCCGCTGCACCAGCGCCTTGAGAGGGATGTCCAGTGGAAGTGGACAAAAGCACAGCAGGCAGCTTACGATGTGTGTAAGAGAAGTCTCGCTACTTGTGCACTGTGACACAGAGTGTGAGCTTCACTGAGCGGGTGATGTTGACTATGTTAGTTAGGCCGGTGCTCAGCAGACGTCGGAGTAGCAGTTCCCGAGGGACCTCCCCTCTCCCACTGCCTAAACTTCCCCAAGCCCCAGCCCCAGCCCTAATAGACCCCAATAGGGGGTCTTAAAGACTTAGGGCTAGACTTTCCACTTCACATCGCCCATCTGTGTACCATCTATCGCCCAAAACGGACCTCTATCGCCCAAAACGGACCTCTATCGCCCAAAACGGACCTCTATCGCCCAAAACGGACCTCTATCGCCCAAAACGGAACCCTATCGCCCAAAACGGACCTCTATCGCCCAAAACGGACCTCTATCGCCCAAAACGGACCTCTATCGCCCAAAACGGACCTCTATCGCCCAAAACGGACCCCTATCGCCCAAAACGGACCTCTATCGCCCAAAACGGACCTCTATCGCCCAAAACGGACCCCTATCGCCCAAAACGGACCTCTATCGCCCAAAACAGACCTCTATCGCCCAAAACGGACCCCTATCGCCCAAAACAGACCTCTATCGCCCAAAACAGACCCCTATCGCCCAAAACGGACCTCTATCGCCCAAAACAGACCATCTATCGCCCAAAATGGACCTCTATCGCCCAAAACGGACCTCTATCGCCCAAAACGAACCCCTATCGCCCAAAACGGACCTCTATCGCCCAAAACGGAACCCTATCACCCAAAACGGACCTCTATCGCCCAAAACGGACCTCTATCGCCCAAAACGAACCCCTATCGCCCAAAACGGACCCCTATCGCCCAAAACGAACCCCTATCGCCAAAAACGGACCCCTATCGCCCAAAACGAACCCCTATCGCCCAAAACGGACCTCTATCGCCCAAAACGGACCCCTATCGCCCAAAACGGACCTCTATCGCCCAAAACGGACCTCTATCGCCCAAAACGAACCCCTATCACCCAAAACAGACCCCTATCGCCCAAAACGAACCCCTATCACCCAAAACGGACCTCTATCACCCAAAACGGAACCCTATCGCCCAAAACGGACCTCTATCACCCAAAACAGACCTCTATCACCCAAAACGGACCTCTATCGCCCAAAACGGACCCCTATCGCCCAAAACGGACCTCTATCGCCCAAAACGGAACCCTATCACCCAAAACGGACCTCTATCGCCCAAAACGGACCTCTATCGCCCAAAACGGACCTCTATCGCCCAAAACGGAACCCTATCACCCAAAACGGACCTCTATCGCCCAAAACGGACCTCTATCGCCCAAAACGGACCTCTATCGCCCAAAACGGACCCCTATTGCCCAAAACGGACCTCTATCGCCCAAAACGGACCTCTATCGCCCAAAACGGACCCCTATCGCCCAAAACGGACCTCTATCGCCCAAAACGGACCTCTATCGCCCAAAACGGACCCCTATTGCCCAAAACGGACCTCTATCGCCCAAAACGGACCTCTATCTCCCATTTTGAGCAAAAAGTGGAAACTAGGCCCAAAATATCGCCGGAAAAACAGGCCCCTAAGTTTCCACTTTGATCGCCGAGATGATCGCCCAAATGATCACCCACATAAGGCTCATCCCAAGTTTCAGCACTTAGCATGCACTTTGCTGGGCCGATCAAGGCCCAAATGAGTGCTCAAAAATAGTTGCTTTTTCAGGGCCTTACAGAGGGGAATGGGCACTACGGGCGCCATTTTTAACTTCGGAGGAAGGGTGGAGAATAGTTCTGAGTTATTTAGAGAGTAAAATTGAAGAAAATTGTACTCAGAAATTTTGGATAGGGAATATAAATAGTTATCATCAACTTATTTATGCTAAATAGATCTCATATATTGGAATAATTTAGTAAATAGCTTTTACATAGTGAAGTTATTTAATGATATTGTTGGGGACAGATCATGCTGCAGGTGCACCTCCAGAAGGAGATGAGAGAGAAGAGGCAGCCGGTGAAGATGAAGAGAAGGAACAGGCGGGAGAGGACGTGGGCGAGGACATCGGGGAGCTTACTCAGCATGGCGACCTCGCACCGGTACCACCACACCTCTCCCGAGGACTGGTAGCCAGAGGCAGTTACACGGCATCAGCAGTTCATTAATGAATGCTTCACATGAACTAAAATTGTTGATATTCAAACGTTCAATTACAGTTGCGGTTAATCAAAAGTTTCATTTGCATGGGTAAACTGAATAAACAGACAAATATGCATGAAAAACTGTACATTGTAAAACTTATGTAACTAAAAAACGTTTAAAATTCTGACGGGTTTAGACAGGTTAGATGCAGGAAGAATGTTCCCAATGTTGGGGAAGTCCAGAACCAGGGGTCACAGTCTAAGGATAAGGGGTAAGCCATTTAGGACCGAGATGAGGAGAAACTTCTTCACCCAGAGAGTGGTGAACCTGTGGAATTCTCTACCACAGAAAGTTGTTGAGGCCAATTCACTAAATATATTCAAGAAGGAGTTAGATGTAGTCCTTCCTACTAGGGGGATCAAGGGGTATGGCGAGAAAGCAGGAATGGGATACTGAAGTCCCGCACCAACCCACCCTTCCCTCAAAATCCCCAAAATGTTAAAAGAAGAAGAAATACATTTTAAGGAGCAAGTGGCCATTTAAGTAATGATAACAAGTGAGCATTTCAGTGATGATAACAAGTGACGATTTAAGAAAGAATGGAAAGTGAACAGTTAAGTAATGATAACAAGTGAACCAGTGAACATTTAACTATTGAATACAAGTGTCCAATTTAGTGGCGATAACAATAACAATAATAATAACAAGAGTATAATAAATTGATAACAGCAAGTGAACATTTTAAAACAAGTGAACGACATAGAAAAGAACTCCCCACTCCCTACCTGTGGCCACGTTTCCCTCCAGATCCTGTCCCACCCTGTGCTCACACCCCACCCACCCGTTTTGGTCTACGCAGACCGACACCAAGATGTTGTGTGGAGTGGGATGTTAAGACTTCCTGCCATGGTGGCGGTGATGGAGCGGGAGCGGAAGCCTGAGGCTCTACTTCCCAGTCCGGAGGAACTGTGCCCTCCGTACTCGCTTGTGTGCTCGGGGTGTCACTGCGAACAGACACGACACCTTGGGGTGCAGCGCCGAGTCCAGCCAGCAACGCATGCCGTAGGGCATTGGTTGCGGCTGTCTGCTGCCGAATAGCCTCCAAAGTCTCCCTTGCAGTCAGTGACTGCTCAGAAGACCAGTTGGAGAAGTTCTGGCAGAACTCGCTCCAGGATGCTGGAAACTGGCTCCAGTTCGCTGAGAATCCCTCGAACCCCTGGATAATGTCGCGACCAATCGCGACCGTCTCCCTGCACAGGGAAATCAAGCTCTCTGTCTGGCCCCCCAAGGCAGGCGATTGCTCCCCACACTGACCGGACCTCCGTGGGGTCTCAACCGAGGTGGCCGCAGGTTGCTCCCCCCCGCAAAAAAAATCTCTTCCTCCTCCTCCGGCTCCTCCTCCTCCCCCTGGTGAAGCACAGCAGCAGGAGTTTGCAGTGACTCCTCTTCTTCAGCCTCCTGCGATGTAGGAGACGGTTCAGTGACAGTCGACTCCAACGACTCGATGACCACTTGACCTTTAATTTGATAAACAACGAGTAACTATTCAAATCATTGCATTACAATTTTTCTCTAAATTAAAACATTGCAATGCTTTCATTTATCCCATATGCACAGGTGATCACAAGCTTTAACATGACCTAACATGACCTCATTCGAACATCTATAGTACATCACCATTATATATCAGATTATATTATAATTGCATAACATTAGATTGTAATTGCATAACATTGCATACATAAAATTACATTTTAATTGCATAACATTACATGCGTAACTACGATATTTTCCGTATCTACTAATGATTCACACATTGCACAATGCACATTTCTCATGACTCACATGTCTCCAGGGTGGGTTCGGCCACACCACGGGATGTGACCAAACAGCTTTCTGGCCCCACCAAGGCCACCGCAAGCTCCTCGTAGGCAGTCAGAGGCTGCAACATGACAGAGCCCCCACCCGTCCTGCGTTGCTCCCGATTATTGATCGAGATCTTCTTCTGTAAATGACACGATAACATTGCACAGCATAAGCAAATGGAACAGGCAATTTAAGACATTGAAGACATTTAAGACTGACAGATTTAAATGTTCTAATACAAATTAACATTACGTTGCATATTTCGCACTACAACATTTAACTTTATGCTGGGTTGCATAAATTTAATCATAATTTAGTTATGTTTAAATGTAACCAAATAACATTGCAGATTCTAGTTACTATTTACATCATTAAACAATACATAAATATAAATTTCAACTTACTCTCGCGGCTGCAAGTAGGCTGTTCCAACGCTTGCGGCACTGGTCCGGTGTCCGGGCTGCATTGGATGACGAAGTGACCACGTCGCCAATCTCTGCCCAAATCCTGCGATATGCACGGGGTGGAGGTTTCCCATGCCCACCCCGAGTCAGATCCTCCCGACTGGTGCTCACTACATTCACCAGGGCTTCATTGGCCTCCTCGCTGAAAGTCTTTACCCTACGCCTTTCACCTGATCCTCCATTATCGATTAATACCACCAGATTATTTCGATCAAAAAATGCTTTCTCCTCTCTCTCTCTCTCTCTCCCCGACCCTCACAGAGCTTCTGAGCATGTGTGATGACCCCTGACCTCCCAAAACGCGGAAAAGAACATCAACCTAAAATAAAATCAACCTGCACATGCGCAGTAATACGTTGCTGGGGAAGCTTTTTTTTTCATTCACTTTCGTTTTCTTTGGACGATCGTGAGATCACCGAGAAATCGCATCGCCCATTTGACATCGCTGGGGTCAGGCCGAGTGGAAAATCGCAAAAAAAAAACAATGGGCCTTGAGCGGGCGATCAGCACGGGCGATAGGTCCCGCATCGCTGGAACAAGGCCCATTTTTTTCGGCCTTAGCCTGAAAGTGGAAAGTCTAGCCCTTAAATCCGCACTTCAACCCCAACCCCGCGATGTAAGGGGTGGTTTTCAAGGGGGTCAGCTTTCCCTTCTGACCTTATATAAGCGGTTCCGAATCGCTCCCGCACCCTCGGTTCTAGACACTGGAATTATGAAAGGACTGTGACAGACTTGGACAGACAATCGGTTTCAAGGTAGGAAGCAGGTATGGCTTTATTGTGTCTAAAAAGAAGTAAAAAGGCACACCTTTAATAACCCACACAGAATAGTAATACCAATACACACTGAGGGGTACAACACATTGAATAAAATGTCAAATTATAGCCTGTGGGGAAAAGAATACAGTTTAAACTCTAAATGGGGTAAAGAGGAGAATGCAGATACATTTACACAAGTTATCCCAGCCTCCCCCCTCCCAATTCCCCTAACTAACTAAGTTATAGCTCTGAGGGTTCAGGGGCTATGCTCACCAATCCCTTTAGACAGTTGCCGGTGAGTCACGGTTTCGGGGTTCGCTGCACTTGGCCTTCTAGGCGAGCCGTACCCCGGACGGAGGAGAGGACTTCGGACTGCGTAGTCTTCGGTTGGGTTGCGTCCGTTGATGCGGTAAGTTGCGTTTTGGATGTATGGGGTAAGTACCCACTTTCTTTGGTTGGGAATAGTTTTAGTTAGTCCCTTTTGGTAATTTTTCACCCGTTGGTCGTTCAGAAGTAGATTGTAGAGTGGAAATAAAATTCTTCAGTTTTTGCTGAGTTGGTTTCGGTTGGTCGTTTCGCTGGTTGTGGTGGCCCGGGTTGTCAATTTGGTTGCTGACAACCTTCCATTTCGTGGGCCTCGTGCTCGGTCAGTCCTCGATGAGTTCCAGTAGGTTCCTTCACTACTCCATTTCTTCACTCCCCAGCTCCAGCTGCTTGTGTCTGCACACCTTTTTCCTTGTAAAACTGGGAATAGATACACCCCAGAAAGGCTTCCTTATCTCCCACCAAATCTAGCTTAGCTCTTTGTTTCAATTTTGCAGCCCAGCTAACTGAAACTTGATTAAGTGGTTTTAATCTGGTGTTGATAGACTTTTAGCTCTTGCCCATTGTGATAGTCTGGCCTGAGCCAGATATTTCTATGCCTGTTGAAAAGGTGTTGGAATATTTGTGTGACATTTGGTTCCTCTGGGTGGGGTGATAATGTTTCTTCCGTGGTCGATTGTTAAGATGTAAATGTCTTCCAGGGACAGGTTTCGAGGATAAACAGTTCCCAGACAATTTGATTAACTCCAATATCCAAACTGGCCCTTTAGAGATTGACCCCACCCCTTTTCTTGCATACCCAACATTCATCTTTTAAAAATCCCAAATTTAATTAAAGTGCGTAGTTTCTTCCATGTGCACTTTAGGATTTCAAACTTTCTGGTAGATAGTTCCAAATTAAATTCCCTTTCCTATGAGTCCAAACACTGGGGGAGGGGTCTCCATGAATGCACCCCCTTTTATCCCCTGCAGGCCTCATCTGCCCCTTTAAACTCATTTGTGTCCCGAAGGTTTTCCTTCCATTTTAAAAGTCCAGAAAGGGATTCTTCTCCTCTGCAGGGGAAAGGTACCAGGAATCTTTGCAAAATATTGGTAAATTCTACAGCGATTCCCAAAAGTTCGGGCCTACCTCAGACCTCCACACCGCACCTCTGCGCTTCCCAGCTGGACCTCCTGCGGCGACTCTACGCTACCTGGACCTCCCGGCTGGACCTCCTGCGGCGACTGGGTGACTCTACGCTACCTGGACCTCCCGGCTGGACCTCCTGCGGCGACTCTATGCTACCTGGACCTCCCGGCTGGACCTCCTGCGGCGACTGGCTGACTCTACGCTACCTGGACCTCCCGGCTGGACCTCCTGCGGCGACTGGCTAACTCTACGCGACCTGCGCCTCCCAGCTGGACCTCCTGCGGCGACTGGGCAGCTGGACCTCCTCCCCCTGGACCTCTCCTTCCCCACTGATGGCCTGGTCCTCTCTCCTCCTCCAGCACCTGGTGAGTACAATGGCTGTGAACCCCCTGCCCCCCCACTCTGAACCCCAGTGCATCGCTGGCCCCCCCAATGCCGGCCCCCAAAACAAATCTTGGAACACCTACCACCAAGGGCGCTACCCAGCGCCGAGCCTGCGGCTAACATCTCGCCGTAAGCAATTAGGCCCATATGCAGAGCCTGGTCTCCAGTAGTCCTGGACCTCCTTGCCACTGGACTAAGACCTTGCTCAGCTAAGCCCGTGTGGTAGCCGACATGCAACGGCCACCCCACGTTAAAAGAAATCACACACAGGCATCTTCCACTCCTCCAACATGAAGCTCGGGACCTGGAACGTCAGGACCCTCATGGACAACCCCAACAGCGACAGACCGGAACATGCACCGCCATAGTTGCCCGGGAACTCAGACGATTTGATATCGACATCGCCGCCCTAAACGAGACCCAGCGGGCAGGGGAAGACCAGCTCAAGGAACAAGGTGGAGGTTACACCTTCTTCTGGAAAGGGAAACCAGAGGAAGAACGCCGCCTCCATGGAGTCGGCTTCGCCGCCAAAAACGAGCTGGTTGACCGCCTCAAAGACTCCCCCTATGGTACTAATGAACGCCTGACGACTCTTTGACTTACCCTATCCCGGAACCAAAGCGCCACAGTCATCAGAGCTTACGCCCCGACACTCGATGCAACAGATGAGGCCAAAGAGGGTTCTTACACCGACCTCTAAAAATCCCTGTCCCGCGTCCCCGCGGATGACAAACTGATTCTCCTCGGTGACTTCAACACTAGGGTCGGCAGGGACACAGACCTCAGGGGGGCATGATCGGCAGAGAGGGGGTCGGGAAAGCCAACTCCAGCGGTACCCTACTCCTGACAAAATGTCGAGAACATGAACTTGTCATCATCAACACCTTGTTCTGCCAGAGGGATAAATACAAGGCACCGTGGCAACACCCTTGCTCCAAGCACTGGCACCTGCTCGACGATGTCATCGTCCGAGCCAGGGATCGCAAGGATGTGCGCGTCACCCGCGCCATGACAGGAGCTGACGGCCGCAACCGAGACTCCAGGATGGTATGTTGCCTCCCTGGTGCAAGGGTCAAGGATGTCTCGGAGCGGGTGCAGGACATTCTAAAATGGGAGGGAGAACAGCCAGTTGTCGTGGTGCACATTGGTAACAACGACATAGGTAAAAAAAGGGATGAGGTCCTACGAAACGAATTTAAGGAGCTAGGAGCTAAATTAAAAAGTAGGACCTCAAAAGTAATAATCTCGGGATTGCTACCAGTGCCACGAGCTAGTCAGAGTAGGAATCGCAGGATAGCTCAGATGAATATGTGGCTTGAGCAGTGGTGCAGCAGGGAGGGATTCAAATTCCTGGGGCATTGGAACGGTTCTGGGGGAGGTGGGACCAGTACAAACCGGACGGTCTGCACCTGGGCAGGACCGGAACCAATGTCCTAGGGGGAGTGTTTGCTAGTGCTGTTGGGGAGGAGTTAAACTAATATGGCAGGGGGATGGGAACCAATCAGGGAGACAGAGGGAAACAAAAAGGAGGCAAAAGCAAAAGACAGAAAGGAGATGAGGAAAAGTGGAGGGCAGAGAAACCCAAGCAAAGAACAAAAAGGGCCACTGTACAGAAACATTCTAAAAGGACAAAGGGTGTTAAAAAAACAAGCCTGAAGGCTTTGTGTCTTAATGCAAGGAGTATCCGCAATAAGGTGGATGAATTAACTGTGCAAATAGATGTTAACAAATATGATGTGATTGGGATTACAGAGACATGGCTCCAGGATGTTCAGGGCTGGGAACTCAACATCCATGGGTATTCAACATTCAGGAAGGATAGCATAAAAGGAAAAGGAGGAGGGGTAGCATTGCTGGTTAAAGAGGAGATTAATGCAATAGTTAGGAAGGACATTAGCTTGGATGATGTGGAATCTATATGGGTAGAGCTGCAGAACACCAAAGGGCAAAAAACGTTAGTGGGAGTTGTGTATAGACCTCCAAACAGTAGTAGTGATGTTGGGGAGGGCATCAAACAGGAAATTAGGGGTGCATGCAATAAAGGTGCAGCAGTTATAATGGGTGACTTTAATATGCACATAGATTGGGCTAGCCAAACTGGAAGCAGTACGGTGGAGGAAGATATCCTGGAGTGTATAGGGATGGTTTTCTAGACCAATATGTCGAGGAACCAACTAGAGGAGAGGCCATCTTAGACTGGGTGTTGTGTAATGAGAGAGGATTAATTAGCAATCTCATTGTGCGAGGCCCCTTGGGGAAGAGTGACCATAATATGGTGGAATTCTGCATTAGGATGGAGAATGAAACAGTTAATTCAGAGACCATGGTCCAGAACTTAAAGAAGGGTAACTTTGAAGGTATGAGGTGTGAATTGGCTAGGATAGATTGGCAAATGATACTTAAGGGGTTGACTGTGGATGGGCAATGGCAGACATTTAGAGACCGCATGGATGAACGACAACAATTGTACATTCCTGTCTGGCGTAAAAATAAAAAAGGGAAGGTGGCTCAACCGTGGCTATCAAGGGAAATCAGGGATAGTATTAAAGCCAAGGAAGTGGCATACAAATTGGCCAGAAATAGCAGCGAACCTGGGGACTGGGAGAAATTTAGAACTCAGCAGAGGAGGACAAAGGGTTTGATTAGGGCAGGGAAAACGGAGTACGAGAAGAAGCTTGCAGGAAACATTAAGGCGGATTGCAAAAGTTTCTACAGATATGTAAAGAGAAAAAAGTTAGTAAAGACAAACGTAGGTCCCCTGCAGTCAGAATCAGGGGAAGTCATAACGGGGAACAAAGAAATGGCAGACCAATTGAACAAGTACTTTGGTTCGGTATTCACTAAGGAGGACACAAACAACCTTCCGGATATAACAGGGGTCAGAGGGTTTCGTAAGGAGGAGGAACTGAGGGAAATCTTTATTAGTCGGGAAATTGTGTTGGGGAAATTGATGGGATTGAAGGCCGATAAATCCCCAGGGCCTGATGGACTGCATCCCAGAGTACTTAAGGAGGTGGCCTTGGAAATAGCGGATGCATTGACAGTCATTTTCCAACATTCCATTGACTCTGGATCAGTTCCTATCGAGTGGAGGGCAGCCAATGTAACCCCACTTTTTAAAAAAAGGAGGGAAAGAGAAAACAGGGAATTATAGACCGGTCAGCCTGACCTCAGTAGTGGATAAAATGATGGAATCAATTATTAAGGATATCATAGCAGCGCATTTGGAAAGATGTGACATGATAGGTCCAAGTCAGCATGGATTTGTGAAAGGGAAATCATGCTTGACAAATCTTCTGGAATTTTTTGAGGATGTTTCCAGTAAAGTGGACAAGGGAGAACCAGTTGATGTGGTATATTTGAACTTTCAGAAGGCTTTCGTCAAGGTCCCACACAAGAGATTAATGTGCAAAGTTAAAGCACATGGGATTGGGGGTAGTGTGCTGATGTGGATTGAGAACTGGTTGTCAGACAGGAAGCAAAAAGTAGGAGTAAATGGGTACTTTTCAGAATAGCAGGCAGTGACTAGTGGGGTACCGCAAGGTTCTGTGCTGGGGCCCCAGCTGTTTACATTGTACATTAATGATTTAGATGAGGGGATTAAATGTAGTATCTCCAAATTTGTGGATGACACTAAGTTGGGTGGCAGTGTGAGCTGCGAGGAGGATGCTATGAGGCTGCAGAGTGACTTGGATAGGTTAAGTGAGTGGGCAAATGCATGGCAGATGAAGTATAATGTGGATAAATGTGAGGTTATCCACTTTGGTGGTATAAACAGAGAGACAGACTATTATCTGAATGGTGACAGATTAGGAAAAGGGGAGGTGCAACGAGACCTGGGTGTCATGGTACATCAGTCATTGAAGGTTGGCATGCAGGTACAGCAGGCGGTTAAGAAAGCAAATGGCATGTTGGCCTTCATAGCGAGGGGATTTGAGTACAGGGGCAGGGAGGTGTTGCTACAGTTGTACAGGGCCTTGGTGAGGCCACACCTGGAGTATTGTGTACAGTTTTGGTCTCCTAACTTGAGGAAGGACATTCTTGCTACTGAGAGAGTGCAGCGACGATTCACCAGACTGATTCCCGGGATGGTGGGACTGACCTATCAAGAAAGACTGGATCAACTGGGCTTGTATTCACTGGAGTTCAGAAGAATGAGAGGGGACTTCATAGAAACGTTTAAAATTCTGACGGGTTTAGACAGGTTAGATGCAGGAAGAATGTTCCCAATGTTGGAGAAGTCCAGAACCAGGGGTCACAGTCTAAGAATAAGGGGTAAGCCATTTAGGACCGAGATGAGGAGAAACTTCTTCACCCAGAGAGTGGTGAACCTGTGGAATTCTCTACCACAGAAAGTAGTTGAGGACAATTCACTAAATATATTCAAAATGGAGTTAGATGAAGTCCTTACTACTCGGGGGATCAAGGGGGATGGCGAGAAAGCAGGAAGGGGGTACTGAAGTTGCATGTTCAGCCATGAACTCATTGAATGGTGGTGCAGGCTCGAAGGGCCGAATGGCCTACTCCTGCACCTATTTTCTATGTTTCTATGTTTCTATGACAGTTGGACAGATCACCGTCTAATCCGATCCATCATCGACATCAACATTGCCCCAAAGCGAAGGGGGCAGCAGAAGCAGTGTCGCAAAAAAGTCAATGCCGGGGCACTTAAAGACCCAGCTAAGAGAGCCCTATACAGCCAGTGCCTCACAACTAACCTGGCGTGCCTTGATGGCCCCATGACGCAGAATGCCCACAGCGCTTGGTCTGCCTTCCAGGCCTCCAAAACCAGTGTCTGCAAGGAGGCGCTTGGTCAGTCAACCAGGAAACACCAGGACTGGTTTAGAAACATAGAAACATAGAAAATAGGTGCAGGAGTAGGCCATTCAGCCCTTCGAGCCTGCACCACCATTCAATAAGATCATGGCTGATCATTCACCTCACTACCCCTTTCCTGCTTTCTCTCCATACCCCTTGAGCCCTTTAGCCGTAAGGGCCATATCTAACTCCATTTTGAATATATCCAATGAACTGGCATTAACAACTCTCTGCGGCAGGGAATTCCACAGGTTAACAACTCTCTGGGTGAAGAAGTTTCTCCTCATCTCGGTCCTAAATGGCTTACCCCTCATCCTAAGACTGTGTCCCCTGGTTCTGGACTTCCCCATCATCGGGAACATTCTTACCGCATCTAACCTGTCCAGTCCCATCAGAATCTTGTAAGTTTCTATGAGATCCCCTCTCAGCCTTCTAAACTCTAATGTATAAAGGCCCAGTTCATCCAGTCTCTCCTCATATGTCAGTCCCGCCATCCCGGGAATCAGTCTGGTGAACCTTCGCTGCATTCCCTCAATAGCAAGAACGTCCATCCTCAGATTAGGAGACCAAAACTAAACACAATATTCCTGGTGAGGTCTCACCAAGGCCCTGTACAACTGCAGTAAGACCTCCCTGCTCCTATACTCAAATCCCCTAGCTATGAAGGCCAACATACCATTTGCCTTCTTCACCACCTGCTGTACCTGCATGCCAACTTTTAATGACTGATGAACCATGACCCCCAGGTCTCATTGCACCTCCCTTTTTCCTAATCTGCTGCCATTCAGATAATATTCTGTCTTCGTGTTTTTGCCCCCAAAGTGGATAACCTCACATTTATCCACATTATACTGCATCTGCCATGCATTTGCCCACTCACCTAACCTGTCCAAGTCACCCTGCAGCCTTTTAGCGACCCCTCACAGCTCACACCGCCACCCAGTTTAGTGTCATTTGCAAACTTGGAGATATTACACTCAATTCCTTCATCTAAATCATTGATGTATATTGTAAATAGCTGGGGTCCCAACACTGAGCCCTGCGGCACTCCACTAGTCACTGCCTGCCATTCTGAAAAGGACCCGTTTATCCCGACTCTCTGCTTCCTGTCTGCCAACCAGTTCTCGATCCACGTCAGTACATTACCCCCAATACCATGTGCTTTGATTTTGCACACCAATCTCTTGTGTGGGACCTTGTCAAAAGCCTTTTGAAAGTCCAAATACACCACATCCACTGGTTCTCCCTTGTCCACTCTACTAGTTACATCCTAAAAAAATTCCAGAAGATTTGTCAAGCATGATTTCCCTTTCATAAATCCATGCTGACTTGGACCGATCCTGTCACTGCTTTCCAAATGCGCTGTTATTTCATCTTTAATAATTGAGTCTAACATTTTCCCCACTACTGATGTCAGGCTAACCGGTCTATAATTCCCTGTTTTCTGTCTCCCTCCTTTTTAAAAAAGTGGTGTTACATTAGCTACCCTCCAGTCCATAGGAACTGATCCAGAGTTGATAGACTGTTGGAAAATGATCACCAATGCATCCACTATTTCTCGGGGCACTTCCGTAAGTACTCTGGGATGCAGACTATCAGGTCCCGGGGATTTATCAGCCTTCAATCCCATAAATTTCCCTAACACAATTTCCCGCTTTATAAGGATATCCTTCAGTTCCTCCTTCTCACTAGACCTTCGGTCTCCTAGTATTTCCGGAAGGTTATTTGTGTCTTCCTTCGTGAAAACAGAACCAAAGTATTTGTTTAACAGGTCCGCCATTTCTTTGTTCCTCATTATAAATTCACCTGAATCTGACTGCAAGGGATCTACATTTGTTTTCACTAATCTTTTTCTCTTCACATATCTATAAAAGCTTTTGCAGTCAGTTTTTATGTTCCCGGCAAGCTTCCTCTCATACTCGATTTTCCCCCTTCTAATTAAACCCTTTGTACTCCTCTGCTGTATTACAAAATTCTCCTCGTCCTCAGGTTTGCTGCTTTTTCTGGCCAATTTATATGCCTCTTCCTTGGATTTAACACTATCCTTAATTTCCCTTGTTAGCCATGGTTGAGCCATCTTCCCCATTTTATTTTTGCTCCAGACAGGGATGTACAATTATTGAAGTTCATCCATGTGATCTTTAAATGTTTGCCATTGCCTATCCACTGTCAACACTTTAAGTATCACTCGCCAGTCTATTCTAGCCAATTCACGTCTCATACCATCGAAGTTACCTTTCCCCAAGTTCAGGACCCTAGTCTCTGAATTAACTGTGTCACTCTCCATCTTAATAAAGAATTCTACCAAATTATGGTCACTCTTCCCCAAGGGGCCTCGCACAACAAGATTTCTAATTAGTCCCTTCTCATTACACAACACCCAGTCTAGGATGGCCAGCTCTCCAGTTGGTTCCTTGACATATTGGTCTAGAAAACCATCCCTAATACACTCCAGGAAATCCTCTTCCACCGCATTGCTACCAGTTTGGTTAGCCCAATGTATATGTAAATTAAAGTCGCCCATGATAACTGTTGTACCTTTATTGCACACATCCCTAATTTCTTGTCTGATGCTGTCCCCAACCTCACTACTACTGTTTGGTGGTCTGTACACAACTCCCACTAGCGTTTTCTGCCCGTTGGTATTCCATAGCTCCACCCATACAGATTCCACATCATCCAAGCTAATGTCCTTCCTTACTATTGCATTAATTTCCTCTTTAACCAGCAACGCCACCCCACCTCCTTTTCCTTTCTGCCTATCCTTCCTAAATGTTGAACACCCCTGGATGTTGAGTTCCCAGCCTTGGTCACCCTGGAGCCATGTCTCTGTGATGCCAATTACATCATATCCGTTAACTGCTGTCTGCGCAGTTAATTCATCGACCTTATTCTGAATACTCCTCGCATTGAGGCACAGCGCCTTCAGGCTTGTCGTTTTAACACCCTTGGCCCCTTTCAGATTTTGCTGTAATGTGGCCCTTTTTGCTTTTTGCCTTGGTTTTCTCTACCCTCCACTTTTACTTTTCTTCTTTCTATTTTTTGCTCGGTGGAAAGGCCATAAGACAGCTCAAAAACAACAAGGTTACAGGAGCGGATAGAATCCCCACTGAGGCACTGAAGGATGGCGGAGAGGTACTGTTGGCGCAAATACATGACCTCATCTCTCTCATCTGGAGGGAGGAGATCATGCCGGGAGATCTCAGAGATGCAGTGATCGTGACCATCTTTAAAACAGGGGACAAGTCCGACTGCGGCAACTACAGAGGAATCTCCCTGTTATCAACCACTGGGAAAGTCCTCCTCAATCGTCTTCTCCCTGTGGCCGAGGAGCTCCTCCTGGAGTCGCATTGCGGATTTCGTCCCCTACGGGACACAACGGGACATGGTTTTTGCAGCACGACAGCTGCAGGAAAAATGCAGGGAGCAGCGCCAGCCCTTATACATGGTCTTCTTCGATCCTACAAAGGCCTTTGACACTGTCAACCGCGAGGGTCCATGGAGCGTCCTCCTCCGCTTCGGATGCCCCCAAAAGTACGTCACCATCCTCCGCCTAATCAACGACAACATGCAGGCCGTGATCCTTACCAACGGATCCATCACAGACCCAATCCACGTCTGGACCAGGGTCAAACAGGGCTGCAGCATCGCCCCAACCCTCTTCTCAATCTTCCTCGCTGTCATACTCCACCTCACAGTTGATAAGCTCTCCGCTGGAGTGGAGCTAAACTACAGAACCAGTGTGAAGCTGTTCAACCTTCGTCATCTCCAGGCCAGGTCCAAGATCACCCCAACCTCTGTCGTCGAGCTACAGTACGTGGACGACGCCTGTGTCTGTGCACACACAGAGGCTGAACTCCAGGACATAGTCGATGTATTTACCGAGGCGTATGAAAGCATGGGCCTTACGCTAAACATTAGTAAGACGAAGGTCCTCCATCAGCCTGTCCTTGCCGCACAACACTGCCCCCCCAAACATCAAGATCCACGGCGCGGCCCTGGACAATGTGGATCACTTCCCCTATCTCGGGAGCCTCCTATCAACAAGAGAAGGCATTGATGATGAGATCCAACACCGCCTCCAGTGCGCCAGTGCAGCCTTCGGCCGCCTGAGGAAAAGAGTGTTTGAAGACCAGGCCCTCAAATCCACCACCAAGCTCATGGTCTGCAGGGCTGTAGTGATACCTGCCCTCCTGTATGGCTCAGAGACATGGGCCATGTACAGTAGACACCTCAAGTCGCTGGAGAAATAACACCAGCGATGTCTCCGCAAGATCCTGCAAATCCCCTGGGAGGACAGACGCACCAACGTTAGCGTCCTCGGCCAGGCAAACATCCCCAGAATTGAAGCACTGACCACACTTGATCAGCTCTGCTGGGCAGGCCACATAGTTCATATAACAGACACGAGACTCCCAAAGCAAGCGCTCTACTTGGAACTCGTCCACGGAAAACGAGCCAAAGGTGGGCAGAGGAAACGTTACAAGTGTCATGTATGTAACCTCTATGTAACATCATTGCAATATTGTATATACTTAAGCAATGCACACCTTGACCATAGGGGGTGAACTTGTGGGAGACACTCCTTACCTGGTCATCCAGGTATATAAAGGGAGGTACCACGCAGGGTCATCACTTTTTGGTCCTGTGAATAAAGGTTCAGGTCAGAGAGTGACCTTGTCCATAGAATATGCCTCGTGTGGGTTTTGTGCCATTGAGTAAGGACATTACAACAAGGACACCTTCAAAGCCTCCCTGATAAAGTGCAACATCCCCACCGACAGCTGGGAGTCCCTGGCCATAGACCGTTTTGAGTGGAGGAAGTGCATCCGGGAGGGCACTGAGCACCTCGAGTCTCATCGCCGAGAGCATGCAGAAACCAAGCGCAGGCAGCGGAAGGAGCGTGCGGCAAACCAGTCCCACCCTCCCCTTCCCTCAACCACTGTCTGTCCCACCTGTGACAGAAACTGTGGTTCTCGTATTGGACTGTACAGAACCTAAGAACTCATGCTAAGAGTGGAAACAAGTCTTCCTCGATCCCGAGGGACTGCCTATGATGATGATGTTTCCAGCTATGGTGTGGGAGCTGTCATCAGCCACATAATGGATGGCAGCCAGGAAAAACCGATGGCCAACAAAGCAAAGCAAAAGAGACATGTGCAGATTGAAAAGGAAGCATTGTCATAGTGTTTGGAATCAAGAAATTCCAACATCGGCAGAAAGTTTACCCGATAACTGGTCACAAACCACTCCTAGCAATATTGGGGCCCAAATCTGCCATCCCTACAATGGTCACATCAAGAATACAACGTTGGGCAGTGTTATCATCACAATATGACTGCACGATTGAATAGTGCACTTCAAAGCAGAACGCGATTGCAGATGCCGTATCCAGGTTGCCACATGAGGATTCGTGTGTTGGGAGCGACGGTGCGAATTTCACACTAGGTGCTGTTGACAAAGACTTTCCCGTGAATGCAACTGAGATTGCAAGTAAGACTCAAAATGACCCAGTACAGAAAAGGATGTACATAAACACCATGAATGGATGGACTGATCAGTGTAAGGTCACAGAATTAAAACCATTCTATAACCATCGTACTGAACTGTCTGGTGATATGGTAGGACCGAGATGAGGAGAAACTTCTTCACTCAGAGAATTGTGAACCTGTGGAATTCTCTGCCGCAGAGAGTTGTTGATGCCAGTTCATTAGATATATTCAAAAGGGAGTTAGATATGGCCCTTACGGCTAAAGGGATCAAGGGGTATGGAGAGAAAGCAGGAAAGGGGTACTGAGGTGAATGATCAGCCATGATCTTATTGAATGGCGGTGCAGGCTCGAAGGGCCGAATGGCCTACTCCTGCACCTATTTTCTATGTTTCTATGGTTCTATGTGAGCAAGGTTGTATCACGTGGGGAACAGAATGGTGCTACCTGCTTCTTTGAGAGGTAGAATTCTGGCCGAACTTCATACTGAACATCCAGGGGTCATCAGCATGAACTCAATTACAAAAAGCTTTGGTCACTGGCCTGGATTGGACAGTGATCTTGAGCCACTTGATCATAGAATCATAGAACGGTTACAGCACAGAAGGAGGCCATTCGGCCCATCGAGCCCGTGCCGGCTCTCTGCAAGAGTCCCTCAGCCAGGCCCACTCCCCCGCCCTTTCCCCATAGCCCTGCAAATGTTTTTCCTTCAGGAACTTATCCAACTCCCTTTTGAAAGCCACGATTGAGTCTGCCTCCACCACCCTCTCAGGCAGCGCATTCCAGATCCTAAGCACTCGCTGCGGAAAAATGTTTCATCCTCGTGTCGCCTTTGGTTCTTCTGCCAATCGCCTTAAATCTGTGTCCTCTGGTTCCCGACCCTTCCACCAATGGGAACAGTCTCTCTCTGTCCAGACCCCTCATGATTTTGAACACCTCGATCAAATCTCCTCTCAACCTTCTCTGCTCCAAGGGGATGTCCGGGAACTCCCCTGGCGGCTTAGCACTGGCGCTAACACTTACCGCCTCGCTCTCTAACGCCCCGCAGATCGTAACGTCATCTGGTACTCAGCGCCCCGTTACCGCCCCGGATGTGATATTCGCTCCCGCCCCCTGCAGCATCGTCGGGCGTTAACACCGGCAGGAAGTGGAGACATGGTCACCTCGGCCGGACGCTGGGGGAGCGATAATTAAAGGCGGTGGTTTTCAGGTGGGGCAACCTTTATCATTGGCACCAGTCTGGTGCCTGTGTAAAGTTGTTCATGTTTCATTACTGCACCACGTCCAAGCTCTCCACTCTCTGAGAGTGATTGTGGCTGTAATGGCGGTCGGACAGGTCGCCTGGCAACACGGAGCTGAGCATTCGTGGGTTGTGCAGCATCCCTGGCCCTTCCCTATCAGTGACACGACCTTCGATGCCGTTCCCAACGCGCTCCACATTGCTCAGCGCTCTGCCGCTCCCGCCCCGCTCTCACACCGTCGCGCCCAGAGAGACGTGGCCAGACTTAATGCTCCACCGCCCTCTTGGAGCGCTAAAGCTGAATATCGCTGGCGGAGAGGATCATTAGCACCTGGGGCTACTATTTCTACTTTGCAAAAGTTAACGCCCCAACTGGGGTACGACGGAATTTCTAGCCCGATACTAATGCAGGTTGTTGTTGTAAGAAGTACTTCAAAAGTACTTCATTGGCTGTAAGCTTTGGGACGTCCCAAGATCATGAAAGGCGCCATATAAGTCTTTCTTTGTAAATATGGCACAGATCAGCCATGATCTAATTGAATGGGCCTCCTCCTGTTCCTGTGTAACAGGCTCGAGAGGCTGAATGGCCTCCTCCTGTTCCTATGTAACAGGCTCGAGGGGCTGAATGGCCTCCTCCTGTTCCTATGTAACAGGCTCGAGGGGCTGAATGGCCTCCTCCTGTTCCTGTGTAACAGGCTCGAGGGGCTGAATGGCCTCCTCCTGTTCCTATGTAACAGGCTCGAGGGGCTGAATGGGCCTCCTCCTGTTCCTGTGTAACAGGCTCGAGGGGCTGAATGGCCTCCTCCTGTTCCTGTGTAACAGGCTCGAGGGGCTGAATGGCCTCCTCCTGTTCCTGTGTAACAGGCTCGAGGGGCTGAATGGCCTCCTCCTGTTCCTGTGTAACAGGCTTGAGGGGCTGAATGGGCCTCCTCCTGTTCCTGTGTAACAGGCTTGAGGGGCTGAATGGCCTCCTCCTGTTCCTGTGTAACAGGCTCGAGGGGCTGAATGGCCTCCTCCTGTTCCTGTGTAACAGGCTCGAGGGGCTGAATGGGCCTCCTCCTGTTCCTGTGTAACAGGCTCAAGGGGCTGAATGGCCTCCTCCTGTTCCTGTGTAACAGGCTCGAGGGACTGAATGGGCTCCTCCTGTTCCTGTGTAACAGGCTCGAGGGGCTGAATGACCTCCTCCTGTTCCTGTGTAACAGGCTCAAGGGGCTGAATGACCTCCTCCTGTTCCTGTGTAACAGACTCGAGGGGCTGAATGGTCTCCTCCTGTTCCTGTGTAACAGGCTCGAGGGGCTGAATGGGCCTCCTCCTGTTCCTATGTAACAAGCTCGAGGGGCTGAAAGGGCTCCTCCTGTTCCTGTGTAACAGGCTCGAGGGGCTGAATGGCCTCCTCCTGTTCCTGTGTAACAGGCTCGAGGGGCTGAATGGCCTCCTCCTGTTCCTATGTAACAGGTTCGAGGGGCTGAATGGCCTCCTCCTGTTCCTGTGTAACAGGCTCGAGGGGTTGAATCGGCCTCCTCCTGTTCCTGTGTAACAGGCTCGAGGGGCTGAATGGCCTCCTCCTGTTCCTGTGTAACAGGCTCGAGGGGCTGAATGGCCTCCTCCTGTTCCTGTGTAACAGGCTCGAGGGGCTGAATGGGCCTCCTCCTGTTCCTGTGTAACAGGCTCGAGGGGCTGAATGGCCTCCTCTTGTTCCTGTATTCCTAAGTTCTGTTATTATCTCCAGCTGATTGACTTGATGGACAGCTCAGTCACAGTGAAGGCTTGGGAAGTGAGTCTTGTGAAGACTGCAGTTGTTGCAGCCAATTGAATGAGGTAAAGCGATGGACAATGTGGCACATTGCAGGATGGCGAGGAAGTTTAAAAGGTGGGGATTAAGAATAGCTGTTACAGAATTGGAGCAAGGTTTAACTGCAGCGACCGCGAACCGGACCCTGCGTGAAATCTCTGGTGCACCTGCCAGGTTTCAACACAGGTGCTGCTGCTAAGCGTCCGAGTAATTGTTGTCAAAGAATAGTTTTCACGTTTAATACTCTGTTACCAGCAACAATAAATGCTGCTGAAGACTATTATTTTGAGGAGTGACTTCGCACGTATAGAAAATATATCTCGTCCGTTCAGCGCTCGCAGCCTGCCCTTGCCCCTCCCCCTGCCCCTGTCCCTCCCCCTGCCCCTCCCACATCCCCTACCCGTCCCCCTCCCCCTGCCCCTCCCCTGTCTCTACCACTGCCCCTCCCCTGTCCCCTACCCCTCCCCCGGCCCCTCCCACTCCACCCCCCCCAACTCGCCCTGCCCCTCCCCTGCCCCGGCATTTATTGCCCATCCCTAATTGCCCCTTGAGAAGGTGGTGGTGAGCCGCCGCCTTGAACCGCTGCAGTCCGTGTGGTGAAGGTGCTTCCACAGTGCTGTTAGGGAGGGAGTTCCAGGATTGTGACCCAGCGACGATGAAGGAACGGCCGATATATTTCCCAGTCGGGATGGTGTGTGACTGGGAGGGGAACGTGGAGGTGGTGGTGTTCCCATGTGCCTGCTGCCCTTGTCCTTCTAGGCGGTAGAGGTCGTGGGTTTGGGAGGTGCTGCCGAAGAAGCCTTGGCGAGTTGCTGCAGTGCATCTTGTAGATGGTGCACACTGCAGCCAGGGGGCGCCGGTGGTGGAGGGAGTGAATGTTGAAGGTGGTGGATGGGGGGCCAATCAAGCGGCTGCTTTGTCCTGGATGGTGTCGAGCTTCTCGAGTGTTGTTGGAGCTGCACTCATCCAGGCAAGTGGAGAGTGTTCCATCACACTCCTGACTTGTGACTTGTAGATGGTGGAGAGGTTTTGGGGAGTCAGGAGGTGAGACACTCGTTGCAGAATACCCAGCCTCTGACCTGCTCTTGTAGCCACAGTATTTATGTGGCTGGTCCAGTTAAGTTTCTGGTCAATGGTGACCCCCAGGATGTTGATGGTGGGGGATTCGGCGATGGTAATGCTGTTGAATTTTAAGGGGCGGTGGTTAGACTCTCGCTTGTTGGAGATGGTCATTGCCTGGCACCCCAGATGTCACCGACAGATCAGCTTACTCCTCCTGTGTCATTTTGGTCTATCCTTCCAGAACTCTCTAACCCTTGTTTGTTAGAAGTCATCTCCATCTTATTATATATGTGGACTTGTATTTACTCTGAACAGCCACCAGAGGGTTCATCCCCTGGAGTCCCAAGGGATCCCATAATCCCTTGGGAGCACAGGTATTTAAGGAGGCCTCACAGGTTGGAGAGACACTCTGGAGACCTGCAATAAAAGACTAAGGTCACACTTTACTTTGAGCTCACAGTGTTCAGTCTGACTCTTTCTCCATACACAACAACTGGTGATGAGATACAGATAGCAAACCCAAAGATGCAGAGAACAGTGGGCATCCTGGAGAAATTCTCAGAGGGAGATGATTGGGAAACTTTTGTGGAGCGACGGGACCAATACTTTGTGACCAATGAGCTAGATGAGGAAGAGAGCGCTGCCAAACGAAGGGCGATCCTCCTCACCGTCTGTGGGGCACCAACGTATGGCCTCATGAAGAATCTGCTCACTCCAGCGAAACCCACGGAGAAATCGTATGACGATTTGTGCACACTGGTCCGAGAGCATTTGAACCCGAAGGAAAGCTTTCTGATGGCGAGGTACCAGTTCTACACCTACAAAAGGTCTGAAGGCCAGGAAGTGGCGAGTTATGTCACCGAGCTGAGACGCCTTGCAGGACATTGTGAATTTGAAGGACATTTGGAGCACATGCTCAGAGACTATTTCGTACTTGCCATTGGCCACGAAACCATACTTCGCAAAATTTTGACTGTAGAGACCCCAACCTTGAGTAAGGCCATAGCGATAGCCCAGGCGTTCATTGCCACCAGTGACAATACGAAGCAAATCTCTCAGCACACAAGTGCTGCTACAAGTACTGTGAACAAAGTGATGTTGTTTTCAAATCGTAACGTACAGGGCAGGTCACACATACCTGCAGCTACACGTCCGCAGATGTCTCAGAGTCCACCATCAAGGGTGATGAATGCAAGGCCATTAACACCTTGTTGGTGCTGCGGGGGTGATCATCGTTTCCATTCATGCCGCTTCAAAAATACGTTTGCAAGAGCTGTGGAACAATGGGACGCCTCCAATGACTGTGCAGGCGAGCTGCTAAGCCTATTAAACCTGCAAACCACCATGTTGCAGAGGAGGACAGATCCATGGAGGACCGCAACGAACCAAAAACTCCGATAGAGGAGGCAGAGGTACATGGGGTGCACACATTCACCACGAATTATCCCCCGATAATGCTGAATGTTGAACTAAATGAACTCCTGGTGTCAATGGAGCTGGATACGGGCATGAGCCAGTCCATCATGGGCAAAAAGACCTTTTTGCGTGTTGATGCAGGTGAGGACCTTCGATAATTTCTCCAGTTCCTGCATCATGTCGGCTGAAGTCAGATCCAGCTTCATGAACGTCTTTCCTCCCGCCAGCGTTGCAAAGAGGTCGTCGGCTTTTGGTAGTGGGTATTGGTCCTGCAGGGAGAAACGATTGATAGTTACTTTGTAATCGCCACAGATTCTGACAGTGCCGTCTCCCTTGAGGACTGGGACAATAGGACAGACCCACTCGCTGAACTCGATCGTGGAAATGATGCCCTCTCATTGCAGCCAGTCTAGCTCGATCTCTACCCTTTCTCTCATCAGATGGCCTACTCCTGTTCCTAATTCTTATGTTCTTATGTTCTTATGTTCTTTATCATGTACGGTACTGCTCTCGCCTTCTGATGGATGGGTCGTGCCCCCGGAATTAGGTGGATCTGCACTTTTGCTCCTTGGAATTTCCAGATGCCTGGTTCGAACAGCGAAGGAAATTTGTTTAAGACCTGGACACACGAAGTGTCGTCAGTGGGCGATAGCGCTCGGACATCGTCCCAGTTCCAGCGTATCTTTCCCAGCCAGCTCCTGCCGAGCAACATGGGACCATCGCCCGGTACCACCCAGAGTGGTAGCTTGTGCACCGCTCCATCGTAGGAGACCTTTATGGTAGCACTGCCGATTACAGGAATCAGTTCTTTCGTGTAAGTTCTTAGTTTCGTGCGAACTGGAGTTAAGACTGGCCTTGAGGCCTTGTTGCACCACAAAGTAACTATCAATCGTTTCTCCCTGCAGGACCAATACCCACTACCAAAGGCCGACGACTCTTTGCAACGCTGGCGGGAGGAAAGACGTTCACGAAGCTGGATCTGACTTCAGCCTACATGATGCAGGAACTGGAGGAATCATCGAAGGCACTCACCTGCATCAACACGCACAAAGGTCTCTTTGTTTATAACAGATGCCCGTTTGGAATCCGATCAGCGGGGGCAATATTCCAGAGAAACATAGAAAGTTTACTGAAGTCAGTCCCGCACGCCGTGGTCTTCCAGGACGACATCTTGGTCACCGGTCGGAACACAGTCGAGCATCTGCAGAACCTGGAGGAGGTTCTTCGTCAACTCAACCGTGTGGGGCTCAGGTTAAAAAGCTCAAAATGTGTTTTCCTGGCACCTGAAGTAGAGTTCCTGGGAAGGAGGATTGCGGCGGACGACATCAGGCCCACCAACACAAAGACGGAGGCAATCGAGAACGCACCGAGGCCACAGAACGTGACGGAGCTGCGGTCGTTTCTGGGACTCTTGAACTACTTTGGTAACTTCTTACCGGGTCTCAGCACACTGTTAGAACCACGACATGTCTTACTACGGAAAGGGGGCGAATGGGTTTGGGGCAAAAGCCTTTGTAAAAGCGAGAAAATTATTATGCTGAAACAAATTGCTTGTGTTGTATGATCCATGTAAGCGTTTGGTACGAGCATGTGATGCATTGTCATATGGTGTCAGGTGTGTATTGCAACAAGCTAATGATTTTGGGAAACTGCAACCGGTTGCTTATGCATCCAGAAGTCTGTCTAAAGCTGAGAGAGCCTACAACATGATTGAAAAAGAAGCGTTAGCGTGTGTCTATGGGGTAAAGAAAATGCATCAATACCTGTTTGGGCTAAAATTCGAATTGGAAACTGACCATATGCCACTTACATCCCTGTTTTCCGAGAGTAAAGAGATAAATACCAATGCATCGTCCCGCATCCAGAGATGGGCGCTCATGTAGTCCGCATACAATTACGCCATCCGCCACAGGCCAGCCACAGAAAACTGCGCGGAAGTTCTCAGTAGGCTGCCATTGCCCACCACGGGGGTGGAAATGGCGCAGCCCGCAGATCTAGCCATGGTTATGGAAGCATTTGAGAGTGAGAAATCACCCGTCACTGCCCGGCAGATCAAAACCTGGACAAGCCAGGACCCCTTATTATCTCTAGTCAAAAGCTGTGTGCTTCACAGGAGCTGGTCCAGTGTCCCAGTGGAAATGCAGGAAGAGATAAAGCCGTTCCAGCAGCGCAAAGATATATAGGCAGACTGCCTTCTGTGGGGCAATCGAGTAGTGGTCTCCAAGAAGGGCAGAGACACAGTCATCAATGACCTCCACAGTACCCACCCAGGCATCGTAATGATGAAAGTGATAGCCAGATCCCACGTGTGGTGGCCCGGTATCGATGCGGACTTAGAGTCCTGCATTCACAGATGTAATACATGTTCGCAGTTAAGCAATGCACCCAGGGAGGCGCCGCTAAGTTTATGGTCTTGGCCCTCCAAACCATGGTCTAGGGTACATAGAAAAAACATAGAAACATAGAAAATAGGTGCAGGAGTAGGCCATTCAGCCCTTCTAGCCTGCACCGCCATTCAATGAGTTCATGGCTGAACATGCAATTTCAGTACCCTATTCCTGCTTTCTCGCCATACCCCTTGATCCCCTTAGTAGTAAGGACTACATCTAACTCTTTTTTGAATATATTTAGTGAATTGGCCTCAAAAACTTTCTGTGGTAGAGAATTCCACAGGTTCACCACTCTCTGGGTGAAGAAGTTTCTCCTCATCTCGGTCCTAAATCGCTTACCCCTCATCCTTCGACTGTGACCCCTGGTTCTGGACTTCCCCAACATTGGGAACATTCTTCCTGCATCTAACCTGTCTAAACCCATCAGAATTTTAAATGTTTCTATAAGGTCCCCTCTCATTCTTCTGAACTCCAGTGAATACAAGCCCAGTTGATTCAGTCTTTCTTGATAGTTCAGTCCCGCCATCCCGGGAATCAGTCTGGTGAACCTTCGCTGCACTCCCTCAATAACAAGAATGTCATTCCTCAGGTTAGGAGACCAAAACTGTACACAATACTCAAGGTGTGGCCTCACCAAGGCCCTGTACAACTGTAGCAACACCTCCCTGCCCCTGTACTCAAATCCCCTCGCTTTGAAGGCCAACATGCCATTTGCTTTCTTAACCGCCTGCTGTACCTGCATGCCAACCTTCAATGACTGATGTACCATGACACCCAGGTCTCGTTGCACCTCCCCTTTTCCTAATCTGTCACCATTCAGATAATAGTCTGTCTCTCTGTTTTTACCACCAAAGTGGACAACCTCACATTTATCCACATTATACTTCATCTGCCATGCATTTGCCCACTCACTTAACCTATCCAAGTCGCTCTGCAGCCTCATAGCATCCTCCTCGCAGCTCACACTGCCACCCAACTTAGTGTCATCTGCAAATTTGGAGATACTACATTTAATCCCCTCATCTAAATCATTAATATACAGTGTAAACAGCTGGGGCCCCAGCACAGAACCTTGCGGTACCCCACTAGTCACCGCCTGCCATTCTGAAAAGTACCCATTTACTCCTTCTCTTTGCTTCCTGTCTGACAACCATTTCTCAATCCATGTCAGCACACTACCCCCAATCCCATGTGCTTTAACTTTGCACATTAATCTCTTGTGTGGAACCTTGTTGAAAGCCTTCTGAAAGTCCAAATATACCACATCAAATGGTTCTCCCTTGTCCACTCTACTGGAAACATCCTCAAAAAATTCCAAAAGATTTGTCAAGCATGATTTCCCTTTCACATATCCATGCTGATTTCGACCTATCATGTCACCTCTTTCCAAATGCGCTGCTATGACATCCTTAATAATTGATTCCATCATTTTACCCACTACTGAGGTCAGGCTGACCGGTCTATAATTCCCTGTTTTCTCTCTCCCTCCTTTTTTTAAAAAGTGGGGTTACATTGGCTACCCTCCACTCGATAGGAACTGATCCAGAGTCAATGGAATGTTGGAAAATGACTGTCAATGCATGCGCTATTTCAAAGGCCACCTCCTTAAGTACTCTGGGATGCAGTCCATCAGGCTCTGGGGATTTATCGGCCTTCAATCCCATCAATTTCCCCAACACAATTTCCCGACTAATAAGGATTTCTCTCAGTTCCTCCTTCTTACTAGACCCTCCGACCCCTTTTATATCCGGAATGTTGTTAGTGTCCTCCTTAGTGAATACTGAACCAAAGTACTTGTTCAATTGGTCCACCATATCTTTGTTCCCCGTTATGGCTTCCCCTGATTCTGACTGCAGGGGACCTACATTTGTCTTTACTAACCTTTTTCTCTTTACATATCTATAGAAATTTTTGAAATCCGTATTAATGTTCCCTGCAAGCTTCTTCTCGTACTCCTTTTTTACCTGCCATAATCAAAACCTTTGTCCTCCTCTGCTGAGTTCTAAATTTCTCCCAGTCTCCAGGTTCGCTGCTATTTCTGGCCAATTTGTATGCCACTTCCTTGGCTTTAATGCTATCCCTGATTTCCCTTGATAGCCACGGTTGAGCCACCTTCGCTTTTTTATTTTTATGCCAGACAGGAATATACAATTGTTGTAGTTCATCCATGCAGTCTCTAAATGTCTGCCATTGCCCATCCACAGTCAACCCCTTAAGTATCATTCGGCAATCTATCCTAGCCAATTCACGCCTCATACCTTCAAAGTTACCCTTCTTTAAGTTCTGGACCATGGTCTCTGAATTAACTGTTTCATTCTCCATCCTAATGCAGAATTCCACCATATTATGGTCACTCTTCCCCAAGGGGCCTTGCACAATGAGATTGCTAATTAATCCTCTCTCATTACACAACAGATGGCCTCTCCCCTAGTTGGTTCCTCGACATATTGGTCTCGAAAACCATGAGTAACACGTGTAGCGAGTTGGTCATACCACAGGAGAAGGGTCCACAGCCAGATAGGGAATGGAAGACCAGCAGGAAGAGCAGTGCAAAAAAGGTCGTGCAGGGGTCCCCTGCGGTCATCCCCCTGCAAAACAGATACACCGCTTTGAGTACTGTTGAGGGAGATGACTCATCAGGGGAGGGCAGCAGCAGCCAAGTTCATGGCACCGTGGCTGGCTCTGTTGCACAGGAGGGCAGGAAAAAGAGTGGGAGAACGATAGTGATCGTGGATTCGATTGTTAGGGGAATAGATAGGCGTTTCTGCGGCTGCAACCGAGACTCCAGGATGGTATGTTGCCTCCCTGGTGCAAGGGTCAAGAATGTCTCGGAGCAGGTGCAGGACATTCTAAAAAGGGAGGGAGAACAGCCAGTTGTCGTGGTGCACATTGGTACCAACGACAAAGGTAAAAAAAGGGATGAGGTCCTACGAAACGAATTTAAGGAGCTAGGAGCTAAATTAAAAAGTAGGAGCTCAAAAGTAGTAATCTCGGGATTGCTACCAGTACCACGTGCTAGTCAGAGTAGGAATCGCAGGATAGCGCAGATGAATACGTGGCTTGAGCAGTGGTGCAGCAGGGAGGGATTCAAATTCCTGGGACATTGGAACCGGTTCTGGGGGAGGTGGGACCAGTACAAACCAGACAGTCTGCACCTGGGCAGGACCGGAACCAATGTCCTAGGGGGAGTGTTTGCTAGTGCTGTTGGGGAGGAGTTAAACTAATATGGCAGGGGGATGGGAACCAATGGAGGGAGAAAGAGGGAAACAAAAAGGAGACAAAAGCAAAAAACAGAAAGGAGATGAGGAAAAGTGGAGGGCAGAGAAACGCAAGACAAAGAACAAAAAGGGACACTGTACAGCAAAATTCTAAAAGGACAAAGGGTGTTAAAAAAACAAGCCTGAAGGTTTTGTGTCTTAATGCAAGGAGTATCCGTAATAAGGTGGATGAATTAACTGTGCAAATAGATGTTAACAAATATAATGTGATTGGGATTACGGAGACGTGGCTCCAGGATGATCAGGGCTGGGAACTCAACATCCAGGGGTATTCAACATTCAGGAAGGATGGAATAAAAGGAAAAGGAGGTGGGGTAGCATTGCTGGTTAAAGAGGAGATTAATACAATAGTTAGGAATGACATTAGCTTGAATGATGTGGAATCTATGTGGGTAGAGCTGCAGAACACCAAAGGGCAAAAAACGTTAGTGGGAGTTGTGTACAGACCTCCAAACAGTAATAGAGATGTTGGGGAGGGCATCAAACAGGAAATTAGGGGTGCATGCAATAAGGGTGCAGCAGTTATAATGGGTGACTTTAATATACACATAGATTGGGCTAACCAAACTACATGTCGACTATGCAGGCCCATTCTTGGGTAAAATGTTCCTTGTGGTTGTAGACGCGTACTCCAAGTGGATTGAATGTGAGATAATGTCGGCTAGCATGTCTGCTGCCTACTGAAAGCCTGCGGGCCATGTTTGCCATTCACGGCTTACCCGATGTCCTGGTGAGCGACAACGGGCCATGTTTTACCAGTGCTGAGTTCAAAGAATTCATGACCCGTAACGGGATCAAACATGTCACATCTGCCCCGTTTAAACCAGCGTCCAATGGTCAGGCAGAGAGAGCAGTGCAAACCATCAAGCAAGGCTTGAAGAGGGTAACTGAAGGCTCACTGCAGACTTGCCTATCCCGAGCCCTGCTTAGCTACCGCACGTGACCCCACTCTCTCACTGGGATCCCACCTGCTGAACTACTCATGAAAAGAGCACTTAAGACAAGGCTCTCATTAGTTCACCCTGACCTACATGAACAGATAGAGAGCAGGCGGCTTCAACAAAGTGCATACCATGATAGCGCAAATGTGTCACGTGAGATTGAAATCAATGATCCTGTATTTATATTAAATTATGGACAAGGTCCTAAGTGGCTTCCCGGCACTGTCATGGCCAAAGAGGGGAGAAGGGTGTTTTGGGTCAAACTTTCAAATGGACTCATTCAGAAACACTTGGACCAAATCAAACTCAGATTCACGGACTATCCTGAACAACCCACCTTGGACCCTACATTTTTTGATCCCCTAACACACACACCAATGGCAATCGACACCACGGTTGACCACGAAGCAGAACCCATTATCCACAGCAGCCCAGCAGGGCCCAACACACCAGGCAGCCCAGCAAGGCCAGCTGCACAGCAGCCCAGCGAGGGCCCAACAAATGATTCAACAACATCAGCTTTCACACCGAGATGATCAACCAGGGCAAGAAGGGCCCCAGATCAACTCACATTGTAAATAGTTACACTATTGACTTTGCGGGGGCGGGAATGTTGTTATATATGTGGACTTGTATTTACTCTGTTCAGCCACCAGAGGGCTCATCCCCTGGAGTCCCAAGGGAGCCCATAATCCCTTGGGAGCACAGGTATTTAAGGAGGCTTCACAGGTTGGAGAGGCACTCTGGAGACCTGCAATAAAAGACTAAGGTCACACTTTACTTTGAGCTCACAGTGTTCAGTCTGACTTTCTCCATACACAACACGTCTCACTGGGGTTAACCGCGTTTCTGTGATTGCCGTTACTTTGGTGAGACCACACCTGGAGTACTGCGCACAGGTTTGATCTGCATATCTCAGGAAGGATATACTTGCTTTAGAGAGAGTGCAACGAAGGTTCACCAGACTGATTCTCGGGGTGAGAGTGTTGTCCTATGAGGAGAGATTGAGTACAATGGCTCTACACTCTCTGGAGTTTCGAAGAGTGAGAGGTGATTTCACTGAAAATTCTTACCGGGCTTGACAGGCCAGTTGCTGCTTCCTCTGGCTGCGGAGTCTAGAACCAGGGGTCACAGTCTCAGGATAAGGGGTCGGACATTTAGGACTGAGATGAGGAGAAATTTCTTCGCTCAGAGGGTGGTGAATCTTTGGAATTCCCTGCCCCAGAGGGCTGTGGAGGTTCAGTCTTTGAGTATGTTCCAGGCTGAGATCGGTAGATTTTTGGACTATCGTGGAATCAAGGGATATGGGGATAGTGCAGGAAAGTGGAACTGAGATCGAAGGTCAGCCATGATCTTATTGAATGGCAGAGCAGGCTCGAGGGGCCGAATGGCCCACTCCTGCTCCTAATTCTTATGTTCTTATTACTTCATAATTTCTGATTGCATAATTTCAGGTTCAGACACCTTGCTGTGAACGTGTCTAACAGTCGCACTGATTTAACAAAAGGTTAACCCTGCTCCTCACTGTGTTCTCGGTCTTATCTGACCTTTCTAGCCTTAATTATATATTTTTCTTGCATCTGTCACAGTAACTAATTCGAACCCTTCCCACAACCCGCCCGTGTAAAATGTTGCCATGATAGCTCTGTCCTCCAAACACAGGATTTGTACCAAGACTCGTAAAATTGTAACAGTGGTGACAGTGAATTAGCGTCACTGTCTGAGGAGATCGCGGTGCTTATTAAGGAGTAGGATCAAGACCTTATTCCGTTTGGTTCATTAATTTGCTCAAAGCAGCTGTCCAAGCTCAGACACTGCATTAACTGGCCGTGATACAAAGCTCATCACAGCAACATTTCCCTGAGTGCACTACTCTGTAATAACCGCGCTGAAATCAATCATCACTCAGCTCCGCTAACCCATTCTTTCCCCTCAAAACTGGGGAACTCCTCACCACCCTCAGTCCCTCCTCCTACAGCCCTTTAAACCCTCACCTCCCTCAGTCCCTCCACCTACAGCCCTTTAAACCCTCACCTCCCTCAGTCCCTCCTCCTACAGCCCTTTAAACCCTCACCTCCCTCAGTCCCTCCTCCTGTCCTTAAACCCTCCCCTCCCTCAGTCCCTCCTCCTACAGCCCTTAAACCCTCCCCTCCCTCAGTCCCTCCTCCCGTCCTTAAACCCTCGCCTCCCTCAGTCCCTCCTCCCGTCCTTAAACCCTCGCCTCCCTCAGTCCCTCCTCCTACAGCGCTTAAACCCTCGCCTCCCTCAGTCCCTCCTCCTACAGCCCTTACACCCTCCCCTCCCTCAGTCCCTCCTCCCATCCTTAAACCCTCGCCTCCCTCAGTCCCTCCTCCCGTCCTTAAACCCTCGCCTCCCTCAGTCCCTCCTCCTACAGCGCTTAAACCCTCGCCTCCCTCAGTCTCTCCTCCTACAGCCCTTTAAACCCTCACCTCCCTCAGTCCCTCCTCCCGTCCTTAAACCCTCCCCTCCCTCAGTCCCTCCTCCTACAGCCCTTAAACCCTCCCCTCCCTCAGTCCCTCCTCCCATCCTTAAACCCTCGCCTCCCTCAGTCCCTCTTCCCGTCCTTAAACCCTCCCCTCCCTCAGTCCCTCCTCCTACAGCGCTTAAACCCTCGCCTCCCTCAGTCCCTCCTCCTACAGCCCTTACACCCTCCCCTCCCTCAGTCCCTCCTCCCATCCTTAAACCCTTCCCTCCCTCAGTCCCTCCTCCCGTCCTTAAACCCTCTCCTCCCTCAGTCCCTCCTCCTACAGCGCTTAAACCCTCACCTCCCTCAGTCCCTCCTCCTACAGCCCTTAAACCCTCCCCTCCCTCAGTCCCTCCTCCCGTCCTTAAACCCTCGCCTCCCTCAGTCCCTCCTCCCATCCTTAAACCCTTCCCTCCCTCAGTCCCTCCTCCCGTCCTTAAACCTTCGCCTCCCTCAGTCCCTCCTCCCATCCTTAAACCCTCGCCTCCCTCAGTCCCTCCTCCCGTCCTTAAACCCTCGCCTCCCTCAGTCCCTCCTCCCGTCCTTAAACCTTCGCCTCCCTCAGTCCCTCCTCCCATCCTTAAACCCTCGCCTCCCTCAGTCCCTCCTCCCATCCTTAAAGCCTTCCCTCCCTCAGTCCCTCCTCCCGTCCTTAAACCCTCCCCTCTCAGTCCCTCCTCCTACAGCCCTTACACCCTCCCCTCCCTCAGTCCCTCCTCCCATCCTTAAACCCTTCCCTCCCTCAGTCCCTCCTCCCGTCCTTAAACCTTCGCCTCCCTCAGTCCCTCCTCCCATCCTTAAACCCTCCCCACCCTCAGTCCCTCCTCGCGTCCTTAAACCCTCGCCTCCCTCAGTCCCTCCTCCCGTCCTTAAACCCTCGCCTCCCTCAGTCCCTCCTCCTACAGCGCTTAAACCCTCCCCTCCCTCAGTCCCTCATCCTACAGCCCTTACACCCTCGCCTCCCTCAGTCCCTCCTCCCATCCTTAAACCCTCACCTCCCTCAGTCCCTCCTCCCGCCCTTAAACCCTCCCCTCCCTCAGTCCCTCCTCCCGTCCTTAAACCCTCCCCTCCCTCAGTCCCCCCTCCCATCCTTAAACCCTCCCCTCCCTCAGTCCCTCCTCCCGTCCTTAAACCCTCCCCTACCTCAGTCCCTCCTCCCGTCCTTAAACCCTCCCCTCCCTCAGTCCCCCCTCCCATCCTTAAACCCTCCCCTCCCTCAGTCCCTCCTCCCGTCCTTACACCCTCCCCTCCCTCAGTCCCTACGTTGATGTCTATGAGCTGCCCAACCTTACAGTATAATCGTACTGAAATCCCTTTACCCACAGTGTTAACGGAAACATTAGCGATGTGATTAATTTCCCATGGTGACAGAACCACCACCTGAGTCAGAAGGTTATGGAAAACGAAAGTCGTGGCCACCACAGAGTTGCCGTTGTCACCGTGGTCTTGAGTTAGCGGCCGCTGAAAATGGTCACGGTGAACACAAGAACATAAGAATTAGGAACAGGAGTAGGCCATCTAGCCCCTCGAGCCTGCTCCGCCATTCAACAAGATCATGGCTGATCTGGCCGTGGACTCAGCTCCACTTACCCGCCCGCTCCCCGTAACCCTTAATTCCCTTATTGGTTAAAAATCTATCTATCTGTGATTTGAATACATTCAATGAGCTAGCCTCAACTGCTTCCTTGGGCAGAGAATTCCACAGATTCACAACCCTCTGGGAGAAGAAATTCCTTCTCAACTCGGTTTTAAATTGGCTCCCCCGTATTTTGAGGCTGTGCCCCCTAGTTCTAGTCTCCCCGACCAGTGGAAACAACCTCTCCGCCTCTATCTTGAAGAGAGAAAACTTTGTGCCAGGGACGAAAGATTTTTAGCCCGGCGCTAACTCACTGTCTAACGCCCTCCTGGCTTTGTTACTGCAGGCCTCAGAGGCGAAGTTGGCGTCCAGAATCGGCGTTCCATCTTCCCACAGCCGCCGGGAGCAAGGTGATGAGTTCACTAGGCATTGTGGGACATTAACCGGGCAACTGGTACAAATAAAAATGAAGAAAAGGTAGTTCCCAGCCCACACTGACTTCAAAAAAATTAACGTTAAAAGGAAGTCGCAACTGGGATTCTTCAGCTCGTAAAGCTGAATTGCATTCCGTACCTCAATACATGGGGAAAGTGCTTGTGCAGCAAGACAACTGTCTCGGCCAGCCAGGGAACGGGCTCCTAGGGTCTCGCACGCAGCACTCCAGCTTTATACAAGGATCAACTCGAAAACAGAGGCCCTCTACCCACAGGGACCAGGGATAACATCATCGAGACCGTCACTGCCAGCAGTCTCGCTGCTCCCCCGACCTCCCCCCCCCACACCCCACACACCCCTCACCCCCACACACCCCACACCCCCACACCCCACATCCCACACACCCCTCACCCTCACCCCCTGACCCCCTCACCCCCACACCCCACACCCCACACACCCCTCACCCTCACCCCCTGACTCCCTCACCCCCACACCCCACACCCCACACACCCCTCACCCCCACACACCCCACACCCCCACACCCCACATCCCACACACCCCTCACCCTCACCCCCTGACCCCCTCACCCCCACACACCCCACACCCCCATACCCCACACCCCACACCCCACACACCCCTCACCCCCACACACCACACCCCACACCCCACACACCCCTCACCCCCACACACCACACCCCACACACCCCACACCCCACACACCCCTCACCCCCACACACCCCACACCCCCACACCCCACACCCCACACACCCCTCACCCTCACCCCCTGACCCCCTCACCCCCACACCCCACACCCCACACACCCCTCACCCCCACACACCCCACACCCCCACACCCCACACCCACACACCCCTCACCCTCACCCCCTGACCCCCTCACCCCCACACCCCACACACCCCTCACCCCCCACACACCCCTCACCCCTACACCCCACACACCCCACCCCCCACACACCCCTTACCCCCACACCCCCACACCCCACACACCCCTCACCCTCACCCCCTGACCCCCTCACCCCCACACCCCACACCCCACACACCCCTCACCCTCACCCCCTGACCCCCTCACCCCCACACCCCACACACCCCTCACCCCCACACACCCCTCACCCCCACACACCCCACACCCCCACACCCCACACCCCACACACCCCTCACCCTCACCCCCTGACCTCCTCACCCTCACACCCCACACACCCCTCACCCCCACACACCCCTCACCCCCACACACCCCACACCCCACACCCCACACACCCCTCACCCCCACACACCCCACACCCCCACACCCCACACCCCACATACCCCTCACCCTCACCCCCTGTCCCCCTCACCCCCACACCCCACACACCCCTCACCCCTACACACCCCACACCCCCACACCCCACACCCCACACACCCCTCACCCTCACCCCCTGACCCCCTCACCCCCACACCCCACACACCCCTCACCCCCACACACCCCTCACCCCCACACACCCCACACCCCACACACCCCTCACCCCCACACACCCCTCACCCCCACACCCCACACCCCACACACCCCTCACCCTCACCCCCTGACCCCCTCACCCCCTCACCCCACACCCCTCACCCCACACACCCCTCTCCCTCACCCCCTGACCCTCTCACCCCCACACCCCACACCCCCACACACCCCTCACCCCCACACACCCCACACCCCACACCCCACACACCCCTCACCCCCACACACCCCTCACACCCACACACCCCACACCCCACACACCTCTCACCCCCACACACCCCACACCCCCACACCCCACACCCCACACCCCACACACCCCTCACCCTCACCCCCTGACCCCCTCACCCCCACACCCCACACCCCACACACCCCTCACCCCCATACCCCACACCCCCCACGCACCCCTCACCCCTACACCCCACACCCCCCACCCCCCACACACCCCTTACCCCCACACCCCAACACCCCACACCCCACACACCCCTCACCTTCACCCCCTGACCCCCTCACCCACACACCCCACACCCCACACATCCCTCACCCTCACCCCCTGACCCCCTCACCCACACACCCCACACCCCACACACCCCTCACCCTCACCCCCCTCACCCCCTGACCCCCCTCACCCCACACCCCACACACCCCTCACCCCCACACCCCACACACCCCTAAACCCTACACCCCACACCCCCCACACACCCCTGACCCCCTCACCCACACACACCTCACCCCACACCCCCACACACCCCTCACCCCCACCCTCCCTCACCCCCTGACCCCCTCACCCCCCACACACCCCACACCCCCTCACCCCCATACCCCCACACCCCTCACCCCCACACCCCCACACCCACACACCCCACACACTCCTCACCCCTACCCTCCCTCACCCCCTGACCCCCTGACCCCCCCACACACCCCACACCCCCTCACCCCCATACCCCCACACCCCTCACCCCCACACCCCCACACCCACACACCCCACACACTCCTCACCCCTACCCTCCCTCACCCCCTGACCCCCTGACCCCCCCACACACCCCACACCCCCTCACCCCCATACCCCCACACCCCTCACCTCCACACCCCCACACCCCCTCACGCACACACCCCTCACCCCCACACCCCACACTCCCACACACCCCTCACCCCCACACCCCCACACACCCCTCACCCCCACACACCCCTCACCCCCACACACCCCACACACCCCTCACCCCCCACACACCACACCCCACACCCCCACACACCCCACACATCCCTCACCCCTACACCCACACCCCCACACACCCCACACACCCCTCACCCCCACACCCCACACCCCACACCCCCACACACCCCTCACCCCCACACCCCACACACCCCTCACACCCCTCACCCACCCAACCCCTCTCACCCCCACACACCCCTCACCTCCACACCCCCACACCCCCCTCACCTCCCCTCACCCCCACACCTCCCCTCACCCCCACACCCCCACGCCCCACACACCTCCCCTCACCCCCCCACCCCCACCCCCCCACATCTCCCTCACCCCCACCCTCCCTCACCCCCCCACACCCCTCCACACACCCCTCACCCACCCAACCCCTCACCCCCCCTCAACCCCCTCACACCCCCTCACCCCCCACACAACCCCCCACCCCTCCCCCCCACCCCCCTCTCAACCCCCTCAATCCCCCACCCCCCACACCCCCAACATCCCCCTCACCTCCTCACACCTCCCCACACCCCCCTCACCCCCCTCACCCCCCGTACCCCCACCCCCCTCACTCTAACTCACCGCCACAGCCCCCTCACCCCTCTCAGCCCGCCACACACCTCCCCACACATCCCCACACCTCCCCACACATCCCCATACCTCCCCACCCTCCCCCCCACACACCCCCACACCCGGCTCTACTGCCCCCAGAAGCTTCATGACCTCAGACCACTGGCCAAGGTCAGTGAATGCATGTTCAAAAGCTGTCACCTACCAATTGAATGACTACCCTAACACACTTCCCAATGCACGATTCCGCCCCCATTCACACACCTACCAACAATCTGCACCAATCACGAGGCACGTCTCCCATTCCGAGCCTCACCTCACCCGCTTGGAGAAGTCGGTGCTGGCCATTCTTGGCAGCGGCCTGACTGAGCCCTTGGCCAACGAAGGATACAAGATGTGAGTATCCTCATAAATTGTCCTCATTCTCGCACTCACCTCGTGCTTTTCCGCCCTCCCCTCACCTCACCACAACACCACCCTTGTACCTTCCTCATTTCACACACCCAAGAAATGCAGCCTGCCCAGCCAATGGGTGACCACGATCCAGCCTGCCCAACCAATGGGTGACCACGATGCAGCCTGCCCAGCCAATGGGTGACCACGATGCATTCTGCCCAGCCAATGGGTGACCACGATGCATTCTGCCCAGCCAATGGGTGACCACGATCCAGCCTGCCCAGCCAATGGGTGACCACGATCCAGCCTGCCCAGCCAATGGGTGACCACGATGCATTCTGCCCAGCCAATGGGTGACCACGATGCATTCTGCCCAGCCAATGGGTGACCACGATCCAGCCTGCCCAGCCAATGGGTGACCACGATCCAGCCTGCCCAGCCAATGGGTGACCACGATGCAGCCTGCCCAGCCAATGGGTGCCCAAGGGGGAGAGGAGAGTGAAGAAGAAGAAGCTCAGATAGAGAATTGGTTAATAGACAGAAAACAGAGAGTAGGAGAGTAGGTCATTTTCATGATGTCAGGCTGTAACTAGTGGGGTACCGCAAGGATCAGTGCTGGGGCCTCAGCTATTTACTATCTGTATTAATGTCTGGGATGAAGGGACTGAGTGTAATATATCGAAGTTTGCTGACGATACAAAGCTCGGTGGGACAGTAAGCTGTGAGGAGGATGCAAAGAGCTATGGGCAGGTTAAGTGAGCGGGCAGTAAGGTGGCAGATGGAGTGTAATTTGGGAAATGTGAGGTTATTCAGTTTGGTCAGAAGAATAGAAAATCAGAATGTTTTTTAAATGATGAGAAACTATTAAATGTTGGTGTTCAGAGAGATTTGGCTGACCCTCGTACAGGAAACACAGAGAGTTAGTATGCAGGTACAGCAAGCAATTAGGAAGGCAAATGGCACGTTGTCCTTTATTGCAAGAGGGTTGGAGTATAAGAGTAAGGAAGTCTTGCTACAATTGTACAGGTCCCTGGTGAGACCACACCTGGAGTACTGAGCACAGGTTTGGTCTCCTTACCTAAGGAAGGATATATTTGCCATAGAGGGAGTGCAGCGAAGGTTCACCAGACTGATTCCTGGGATGGGGGGATTGTCCTATGAGGAGAGATTGAGTAGACAGGGCCTGTACTCTCTGGAGTTTAGAAGAATGAGAGGTGATCTCATTGAAACATACAACATTCTGACAGGGATTGACAGGGTAGATGCAGGGAGGCTGTTTCCCCCGGGGCTGGGGAGTCTAGAACCAGGGGTCACAGTCTCAGGATAAGGGGTCAGCCATTTAGGACTGAGATGAGGAGGAATTTCTTCACTCAGAGAATAGTGAATCTTTGGAATTCTCTGCCCCAGAGGGTGTGGAGGCTCAGTCGCTGAGTATATTCAAGACCGAGATCGATAGACTTTTGGATATTAAGTTAATTGTGGATATGGGGATCGGGCGGGAAAGTGGAGTTGAGGTCGAACATCAGCCGTGATCTCATTGAATGGTGGAGCAGGCTCGAGGGGCCGAATGGCCGACTCCTGCTCCTAATTCTTATGTTCTGGTGTTGGGATGGAACGGTGAGTCGATGCTGCTGCCTCACGCTGCCTCGTGGGGCTAAGTGAGCGGCAGTGGTCTATTCCCAGACCACCCTCTCAGTGCTGCAAACACAGGGGAATTCAACCAGGGGGAATCAACCACGGGGGGCATCAACCCAGGGGGAAATCAACCCAGGGGGAAATCAACCAGGGGGAAATCAACCCAGGGGGAAATCAACCCAGGGGGAATCAACGCAGGGGGAATCAACCCAGGGGGAAATCAACCAGGGGGAAATCAACCAGGGGGAAATCAACCAGGGGGAAATCAACCCAGGGGGAAATCAACCAGGGGGAAATCAACCCAGGGGGAAATCAACCCAGGGGGAATCAACGCAGGGGGAAATCAACCCAAGGGGAATCAACGCAGGGGGAAATCAACCCAGGGGGAAATCAACCCAGGGGGAATCAACCCAGGGGGAAATCAACCCAGGGGGAAATCAACCCAGGGGGAATCAACCCAGGGGGAAATCAACCCAGGGGGAAATCAACCCAGGGGGAAATCAACCCAGGGGGAATCAACCCAGGGGGCGAATCAACGCAGGGGGAAATCAACCCAGGGGGAAATCAACCCAGGGGGAATCAACCCAGGGGGCGAATCAACGCAGGGGGAAATCAACCCAGGGGGGAATCAACCACGGGGGAAATCAACCCAGGGGGAATCAACCCAGGGGGGCATCAACCCAGGGGGAATCAACCCAGGGGGAAATCAACCCAGGGGGAAATCAACCCAGGGGGGAATCAACCCAGGGGGGAATCAACCACGGGGGGCATCAACCCAGGGGGAAATCAACCCAGGGGGAATCAACCACGGGGGGAATCAACCAGGGGGAAATCAACCCAGGGGGAAATCAACCCAGGGGGAAATCAACCAGGGGGAAATCAACCCAGGGGGAAATCAACCAGGGGGAAATCAACCCAGGGGGAAATCAACCCAGGGGGAATCAACGCAGGGGGAAATCAACCACGGGGGGCATCAACCCAGGGGGAAATCAACCCAGGGGGAAATCAACCCAGGGGGAATCAACCCAGGGGGAAATCAACCACGGGGGGAAATCAACCCAGGGGGAATCAACCCAGGGGGAAATCAACCCAGGGGGAAATCAACCACGGGGGGAAATCAACCCAGGGGGAAATCAACCCAGGGGGAAATCAACCACGGGGGGCATCAACCCAGGGGGAATCAACCCAGGGGGCGAATCAACGCAGGGGGAAATCAACCCAGGGGGAATCAACCCAGGGGGAAATCAACCCAGGGGGAAATCAACCCAGGGGGAAATCAACCCAGGGGGAAATCAACCACGGGGGGCATCAACCCAGGGGGAATCAACCCAGGGGGAATCAACCCAGGGGGGCATCAACCCAGGGGGAATCAACCCAGGGGGAATCAACCACGTGGGGAATCAACCCAGGGGGAATCAACCCAGGGGGAATCAACCACGGGGGGAATCAACCCAGGGGGAATCAACCCAGGGGGAATCAACCACGGGGGGAATCAACCCAGGGGAAATCAACCCAGGGGGGAATCAACCACGGGGGAAATCAACCACGGGGGGCATCAACCCAGGGGGAAATCAACCCAGGGGGAATCAACCACGGGGGGAATCAACCCAGGGGGAATCAACCAGGGGGTGAATCAACCCAGGGGGAATCAACCCAGGGGGAATCAACCAGGGGGAAATCAACCCAGGGGGGAATCAACCACGGGGGGCATCAACCCAGGGGGAAATCAACCCAGGGGGAAATCAACCACGGGGGGCATCAACCCAGGGGGAATCAACCCAGGGGGAAATCAACCAGGGGGAAATCAACCCAGGGGGGAATCAACCACGGGGGGCATCAACCCAGGGGGAAATCAACCCAGGGGGAAATCAACCACGGGGGGCATCAACCCAGGGGGAATCAACCCAGGGGGAAATCAACCACGGGGGGAATCAACCCAGGGGGAATCAACCCAGGGGGGAATCAACCACGGGGGGAATCAACCCAGGGGGAATCAACCCAGGGGGAAATCAACCCAGGGGGAAATCAACCACGGGGGGAATCAACCCAGGGGGAATCAACCCAGGGGGAAATCAACCAGGGGGTGAATCAACGCAGGGGGAAATCAACCCAGGGGGAAATCAACCCAGGGGGAAATTAACCAGGGGGGAATCAACCCGGGGGGGAATCAACCCAGGGGGGAATCAACCACGGGGGAAATCAACCCAGGGGGAATCAACCCAGGGGGAAATTAACCCAGGGGGAATCAACCCAGGGGGAAATTAACCCAGGGGGAATCAACCCAGGGGGAAATCAACCCAGGGGGAATCAACCCAGGGGGAAATCAACCCAGGGGGAATCAACCACGGAGGGCATCAACCCAGGGGAAATCAACCACGGAGGGCATCAACCCAGGGGGAATCAACCCAGGGGGAAATCAACCAGGGGGTGAATCAACGCAGGGGGAAATCAACCCAGGGGGAAATCAACCACGGGGGAAATCAACCCAGGGGGAATCAACCCAGGGGGAAATTAACCAGGGGGGAATCAACCCGGGGGGGAATCAACCCAGGGGGGAATCAACCAGGGGGTGAATCAACGCAGGGGGAAATCAACCCAGGGGGAAATCAACCACGGGGGAAATCAACCCAGGGGGAAATCAACCAGGGGGGAATCAACCCGGGGGGGAATCAACCCAGGGGGAATCAACCCAGGGGGAAATCAACCCAGGGGGAAATCAACCAGGGGGGAATCAACCCAGGGGGAATCAACCAGGAGGGGGAATCACCCGAGGGTTGAACCATTTCGCGAGCAGGCTGGGAAGTATCCAGCATCTGTGGTGGTCCGCTGGACATCCGCAGAGGTTTGAGCCCGAGTGTGAGACTGAGCAGGGAGCTGGGAATCAGCACTGACTCTGTCATCAAAGTCGAGTTCCAATATTTCGAGTTCAAAAATAATAAGAAGCAACAGAAATGAATATTTATGAAGCGCATGACTGGAAGGAAGTGTTTCTCCAGCAGTGCTGCTGTCAGGATTACAGGGCTGGATGGTTGCCGTGCCTGTAATGGGAAAGGATCATTAATTAATGGCTCCACAGTGAAATCTTCTCCTGTTTCTGTCACAGTATGTTGTGGGCTGTTTGAACGGAACTTATAATTCAGCGTGTGTGCTGTCAGTGTAGATGCAGCTTATTGTGTGGACAGACACAGCGTGCTTTGATGCAGAAATTCAAACACCGCGGCCAGGCAGAACAAATGGAAGGTTCCTCCTTTGGAGGGTAAATTTGTCATCCCTCTCTTTTACTCCCTCCATGGCCTCACTCCTCCCTATCTCTCATTCACCCACCACCCCTGTGCTCACGGACATACATTGGCTCACCCATCACCCCCTGTGCTCGCTGCCCTGTGTCCTAACTCGTACCAAGTCCCGCTCACCCATCACCCCCTGTGCTCACTGCCCTGTGTCCTAACTCGTACCCAGTCCCGCTCACCCATCACCCCCTGTGCTCGCTGCCCCGTGTCCTAACTCGCACCAAGTCCCACTCACCCATCACCCCCTGTGCTCACTGCCCGTGTCCTAACTCGCACCCAGTCCCACTCACCCATCACCCCCTGTGCTCACTGCCCCGTGTCCTAACTCGCACCAAGTCCCACTCACCCATCACCCCCTGTGCTCACTGCCCGTGTCCTAACTCGCACCCAGTCCCACTCACCCATCACCCCCTGTGCTCACTGCCCCGTGTCCTAACTCGCACCAAGTCCCGCTCACCCATCACCCCCTGTGCTCACTGCCCCGTGTCCTAACTCGTACCAAGACCCGCTCACCCATCACCCCCTGTGCTCGCTGCCCTGTGTCCTAACTCACACCCAGTCCCACTCACCCATCACCCCCTGTGCTCACTGCCCCGTGTCCTAACTCGCACCAAGTCCCGCTCACCCATCACCCCCTGTGCTCGCTGCCCTGTGTCCTAACTCGTACCCAGTCCCGCTCACCCATCACCCCCTGTGCTCACTGCCCCGTGTCCTAACTCGCACCGAGTCCCGTTCACCCATCACCCCCTGTGCTCACTGACCCCGTGTCCTAACTCGCACCAAGTCCCGCTCACCCATCACCCCCTGTGCTCGCTGCCCTGTGTCCTAACTCACACCAAGTCCCGCTCACCCATCACCCCCTGTGCTCACTGCCCCGTGTCCTAACTCGCACCGAGTCCCGTTCACCCATCACCCCCTGTGCTCGCTGCCCTGTGTCCTAACTCACACCAAGTCCCGCTCACCCATCACCCCTGTGCTCACTGCCCTGTGCTCACTGCCCCGTGTCCTAACTCGCACCGAGTCCCGTTCACCTATCACCCCCTGTGCTCACTGCCCCGTGTCCTAACTCACACCCAGTCCCGCTCACCCATCACCCCCTGTGCTCACTGCCCCATGTCCTAACTCACACCAAGTCCCACTCACCCATCACCCCCTGTGCTCACTGCCCCATGTCCTAACTCGCACCAAGTCCCGCTCACCCATCACCCGCTGTGCTCACTGCCCCATGTCCTAACTCGCACCAAGTCCCGCTCACCCATCACCCGCTGTGCTCACTGCCCCGTGTCCTAACTCGCACCAAGTCCCGCTCACCCATCACCCCCTGTGCTCACTGCCCCGTGTCCTAACTTACACCAAGTCCCACTCACCCACCACCCCCTGTGAACACTGCCCCGTGTCCTAACTCACACCCAGTCCCGCTCACCCACCACCCCCTGTGTTACATAGGAACAGGAGGAGGCCCATTCAGCCCCTCGAGCCTGTTGCACAGGAACAGGAGGAGGCCATTCAGCCCCTCGAGCCTGTTTCACAGGAACAGGAGGAGGCCATTCAGCCCCTCGAGCCTGTTTCACAGGAACAGGAGGAGGCCATTCAGCCCCTCGAGCCTGTTACACAGGAACAGGAGGAGCCCTTTCAGTCCCTCGAGCCTGTTACACAGGAACAGGAGGAGGCCATTCAGCCCCTCGAGCCTGTTACACAGGAACAAGAGGAGGCCCATTCAGCCCCTCGAGCCTGTTACACAGGAACAGGAGGCCATTCAGCCCCTCGAGCCTGTTACACAGGAACAGGAGGAGGCCATTCAGCCCCTCGAGCCTGTTACACAGGAACAGGAGGAGGCCATTCAGCCCCTCGAGCCTGTTACACAGGAACAGGAGGAGGCCCATTCAGCCCCTCGAGCCTGTTACACGGGAACAGGAGGAGGCCATTCAGCCCCTCGAGCCTGTTACACAGGAACAGGAGGAGGCCCATTCAGCCCCTCGAGCCTGTTACACAGGAACAGGAGGAGGCCATTCAGTCCCTCGAGCCTTTTACACAGGAACAGGAGGAGGCCCATTCAGCCCCTTGAGCCTGTTACACAGGAACAGGAGGAGGCCATTCAGCCCCTCGAGCCTGTTACACAGGAACAGGAGGAGGCCCATTCAGCCCCTCGAGCCTGTTACACAGGAACAGGAGGAGGCCATTCAGCCCCTCGAGCCTGTTACACAGGATAAGGAGGAGCCCATTCAGCCCCTCGAGCCTGTTACACAGGAACAGGAGGAGGCCACTCAGCCCCTCGAGCCTGTTACACAGGAACAGGAGGAGGCCATTCAGCCCCTCGAGCCTGTTACACAGGAACAGGAGGAGGCCATTCAGCCTCTCGAGCCTGTTACACAGGAACAGGAGGAGGCCATTCAGCCCCTCGAGCCTGTTACACAGGAACAGGAGGAGGCCCATTCAGCCCCTTGAGCCTGTTACACAGGAACAGGAGGAGGCCATTCAGCCCCTCTAGCCTGTTACACAGGAACAGGAGGAGGCCCATTCAGCCCCTCGAGCCTGTTACACAGGAACAGGAGGAGGCCATTCAGCCCCTCGAGCCTGTTACACAGGAACAGGAGGAGCCCATTCAGCCCCTCGAGCCTGTTACACAGGAACAGGAGGAGCCCATTCAGCCCCTCGAGCCTGTTACACAGGAACAGGAGGAGGCCCATTCAGCTCCTCAAGCCTGTTACACAGGAACAGGAGGAGGCCATTCAGCCCCTCGAGCCTGTTACACAGGATAAGGAGGAGCCCATTCAGCCCCTCGAGCCTGTTACACAGGAACAGGAGGAGGCCACTCAGCCCCTCGAGCCTGTTACACAGGAACAGGAGGCCATTCAGCCCCTCGAGCCTGTTACACAGGAACAGGAGGAGGCCATTCAGCCCCTCGAGCCTGTTACACAGGAACAGGAGGAGGCCATTCAGCCCCTCGAGCCTGTTACACAGGAACAGGAGGAGGCCCATTCAGCCCCTTGAGCCTGTTACACAGGAACAGGAGGAGGCTATTCAGCCCCTCGAGCCTGTTACACAGGAACAAGAGGAGGCCCATTCAGCCCCTCGAGCCTGTTACACAGGAACAGGAGGAGGCCATTCAGCCCCTCGAGCCTGTTACACAGGAACAGGAGGAGCCCATTCTGCCCCTCGAGCCTGTTACACAGGAACAGGAGGAGCCCATTCAGCCCCTCGAGCCTGTTACACAGGAACAGGAGGAGGCCATTCAGCCCCTCGAGCCTGTTACACAGGAACAGGAGGAGGCCATTCAGCCCCTCGAACCTGTTACACAGGAACAGGAGGTGGCCATTCAGCCCCTCGAGCCTGTCCCGCAATTCAATGAGATTGTGGGTGATCTGTGACCTAACTCCATCCACCTTGGCTCCACATCCCTTGTCTAACAAAAATCGATCCACCTCAGATTTAAAATTATTAATTTTTTAAAAAATGTATTCATTCATAGGATGTGGGTGTCGCTGGCAAGGCCGGCATTTATTGCCCCTCCCTATCTGCCCTGAAAAAGGTGGTGGTGAGCCGCCTTATACAACGGAGTGTCTCGCTGGGCCATTTCAGAGGGCAGTTAAAAATCAACCGCATTGCTGTGGGTCAGGAGTCACATATAGGCCCAGACCGGGTAAGGACGGCACATTTCCTTCCCTGAAGGGCATCAGTGAACCCGATGGGTTTTTACATCAATCCGGTCATTTCTTGCTCACCATTACTGATACCAGCTTTTTATTCCAAGTTTATTTAATTAACTGAATTTAAATTCCCCAGCTGCCGTGGTGGGATTTGAACTTGTGTCTCAGGATCAGTAGCCCAGGCCTCGGGATTACTGGTCCCGTGATGTGACCCCCATGCTACTGTACAATAATAATTAAACAAGCATCGACTGCTCATTGTGTGAGAGAGTTCCACACCCCGACCAGCCTTTGTGTGAAGGAGTATTTCCGAACATCACTCCTGATTTTTGGGGTATGTCCCCTTTCTCCTGGACTTCCCCACCAGCGGATAATGTTTCTCTCTCTCTACCCGACCAATTCCTTTCTAAACCCTAAAATCCTCAATCAAATCGGCCCTTAACCTTCTATATTCCAGGATTACAAGCCGAGTCTGTGCCATCTCCCCTCATAATCTAACCCTTGGAGCCCGGCTAACATTCTGGTGAAACTACACTGCACCTTCCAAGGTCAATATACCCTTTGTGTGGGCCCCAGAACTGTACACAGTGCTCCAGGTGTGGGCTAACCGGGACTTTGTACAGCTGGAGCAAAACCTCCTCCCTTTATATTCTGGCGCTCTGGATGTAAAGGTAACAGTCCATGGGGCCGAATTGCCAAAAGGATCGGCGATGGCCACCGAGGTACCTGGCGGTACATTGGGCGGGGTTTTTGTCAATGAGGTCCTTGAAAGGTTGGCGAGCGGCAAAAGAGGGACTTCCACCGGCAATCTGGGAGGCAGCGGGCGGGAGCTCCCAATATCGACGGCAGAGGCTCCTGCCGCCCAAGGGATGGAGTCGGGCCCAGGCAGGGTGGAAAAGATGAAACAAAAAAATCATCGGAAAAAAACCCATCGGAACACCTTCAGCGGACCCCATCCAGCTAAGTCGCTGTAAAGAATTAATTTGAATAATGTTGGCTAACCGTATCTTCATACTCACTGACGGGGACAGACCAGCCTCCAGCCAGCGCTCCTTCCCCGTTCTCACACCGACTCCTGCCCGCACCAATCTGGGAGGGCGGCGGGCAGCGGGCCTTTCTCGGCAGCTCTCTCCTCCCGCCCGCCCCCGGCTAAATCTAAACTGGCACCGGGCCGATCTTCAAGAGGAAAGTCGGCAGCAGTGGGCGGTAAGGTCATCAATTTCGGGACCCAGGAGCCTTTTAGATTATTTTTAGTACCTGGCTACTCCCTTTTAGTGATCTGTGTACACGGACCCCGAGAGCTCCTTGGACCTACACTGTTCCCAGCTTTTCACCATTTAAGTAAAACTCGGATCGAGCCTTTTTGGTCCAAGATGGATGAGCTCAGACTGACCTGCGCTGAACTCCATCTGCCACAGTTTCAGCCACTCACTCAATCTGTCAGTGTCTCTGTAATTCCATGCCCCCGTCCACACTGGTCATGGGGGTTTGAATCGCTGGATTGGCGGTGAGTGAAAGGAGGGGGGTAAATGTAGAGGGTTCCCGCCTAGTTGGAAACAGGACCCGTGTCGATCTCTCTCCTCCCCCCTTTCTGTACCTCTTTGTGGTCCTTGAACCTTCCCCAAGTCTGTAACACCTGCCCGAGTCTGGGGTACGCTGGGGGGGGGGGGGGGGGACATTTAGATATGTAAATCAAGGTCCTAAATGAAAGGTTTCAAAAAAATTTAGGAAAATAACACTTTTCAAGAATTGGCTCTGATACGTCTCCAGGGTTTGTGCTCACAGCACTCCCCAGCAAAAGAACAAAAACATTTCATTTATATACTGCCTTTCACGTCCATCGGATGTCCCAAAGCATTTTACAGCCAATGACGTACATTTGGAGTGTAGTCAATGATGCAATGTGGGAAACACGGGAGTCAATTTGTGCACAGCAAGCTCCCACACACAGCAACGTGATAATGACCCGATAATCCTCAGCACTGCCCCCCCGACAGTGCAACACTCCCTCAGTACTGCCACTCCGACAGTGCGGCGCTCCCTCAGTATTGCCCCTCCGACAGTGCAGCACTCCCTCAGTACTGCCCCTCCGACAGTGCGGCGCTCCCTCAGTACTGCCCCTCCGACAGTGCGGCGCTCCCTCAATACTGCCCCTCCGACAGTGCAGCACTCCCTCAGTACTGCCCCTCCGACAGTGCGGCGCTCCCTCAGTACTGCCCCTCCGACAGTGCGGCGCTCCCTCAGTATTGCCCCTCCGACAGTGCAGCACTCCCTCAGTCCTGCCCCTCCGACAGTGCAACACTCCCTCAGTACTGCCCCTCCGACAGTGCGGCACTCCCTCAGTACTGACCCCCCGACAGTGCAACACTCCCTCAGTACTGCCCCTCCGACAGTGCAACACTCCCTCAGTACTGCACTGGAGTGTCAGCCCGGATTTTGTGCTCAAATCCCTGGAGTGACTTGAACCCACTGCTATTTATTAATGCTTGGGGCTCACCAGACACCAGAGGGCGCCGCGGTCGGAGGTCATCGGGCTGTACACATGTGGCATGTGAGCTTGGTCACCTGTATATAAGCGGGGGGCCTTTGTCACGCTGGCACTCTCGGGCTGGAATAAAGATGGATCAGGTTGCACCTGAGTGAGTTTACAGTAACCAGACTCTTGAGTCATTACAATTGGCGACGAGGTAATTTAAGAACCGTCGCATGCACAATGGGCACCGTTGGAATCCTGGAGAGATTCGTGGAGGGTGAGGATTGGCAGATTTTTTCAACCGCCTGGATCAGTATTTTGTGGCCAACAGCATGGAGACAGAGGCCTACGCAGTTAAATGCAGGGCAGTTCTCCTCACTGTTTGTGGTCCGAAAATTTACGGCCTCATGAAGAATCTTTTCTCGCCTGTACGTCCGGCGGAAAAAGGGTCCGAGGAATTATGTACGTTGGTGGGTAACCATCTGAAGCCACAAGAGGGGATCATCATATCACGCTACTGTTTTTCACCACATGGCTGATGAGGACCAGTTCAGTGATGGCCCAGATAATCCACCCGAGGAGGAAGTGAATGGACTGTATTTGTTCCAGAGCAAGAGCCAGCCGATAGTGGTTAATGTGAAGCTGAATGGCGTGCCTGTATCAATGGAGCTGGACACGGGAGCGAGCCAGTCGATAATGGGCCAAAGGACATGCGACAAGCTGTGGGACACTAAGGCTGTGAAACCGAAGCTGAGTCCAGTCAATGCCAGGTTGCGTACTTACACTAAGGAACTCATACTGGTGCTCGGCAGTGCAGCAATCGAGGTGTCATGTGACCATGTGGTTTCTACATGCGAGGAAATATATTAGCATGGATCGAGAATTGGCTGGCGAACAGAAAGCAGAGAGTCGGGATAAATGGGTCCTTTTCGGGATGGAAATCGGTGGTTAGTGGTGTGCCACAGGGATCGGTGCTGGGACCACAACTGTTTACAATATACATAGATGACCTGGAAGAGGGGACAGAGTGTAGTGTAACAACATTTGCAGATGACACAAAGATTAGTGGGAAAGCGGGTTGTGTAGAGGACACAGAGAGGCTGCAAAGAGATTTAGATAGGTTAAGCGAATGGGCTAAGGTTTGGCAGATGGAATACAATGTCGGAAAGTGTGAGGTCATCCACCTTGGGAAAAAAAACAGTAAAAGGGAATATTATTTGAATGGGGAGAAATTACAACATGCTGCGGTGCAGAGGGACCTGGGGGTCCTTGTGCATGAATCCCAAAATGTTAGTTTGCAGGTGCAGCAGGTAATCAGGAAGGTGAATGGGATGTTGGCCTTCATTGCGAGAGGGATGGAGTACAAAAGCAGGGAGGTCCTGCTGTAACTGTATAGGGTATTGGTGAGGCCGCACCTGGAGTACTGCATGCAGCTTTGGTCACCTTACTTAAGGAAGGATATACTGCTTTGGAGGGGGTACAGAGATGATTCACTGGGCTGATTCCGGAGATGAGGGGGTTACCTTATGATGATAGATTGAGTAGACTGGGTCTTTACTCGTTGGAGTTCAGAAGGATGAGGGGTGATCTTTTCGAAACATTTAAAATAATGAAAGGGAATGACAAGATAGAGGCAGAGAGGTTGTTTCCACTGGTCGGGGAGACTAGAACTAGGGGGCACAGCCTCAAAATACGGGGGAGCCAATTTAAAACCGAGTTGAGAAGGAATTTCTTCTCCCAGAGGGTTGTGAATCTGTGGAATTCTCTGCCCAAGGAAGCAGTTGAGGCTAGCTCATTGAATGTATTCAAGTCACAGATAGATAGATTTTTAACCAATAAGGGAATTAAGGGTTACGGGGAGCGGGCGGGTAAGTGGAGCTGAGTCCACGGCCAGATCAGCCATGATCTTGTTGAATGGCGGAGCAGGCTCGAGGGGCTAGATGGCCTACTCCTGTTCCTAATTCTTATGTTCTTATGTTATGTTCTTATGTTCTTATTATATTATGTTCGTGCTGACGGCCAGGATGTGTCGGGATTTGTTGCCTTCCTGCGACGTATTGCTGAGCTGTGTAAGTTCAGGAACATGCCGGAAGACATGCTGCATGATGTCTTCGTGACAGGCATCAGCCGTGATGCGATCCTCAGGAAGCCGTAGGCTGCAGAGACGCTGGATTTAAAAAAGGCCATCGCGACTGCCCAGGCATGTATGACGATGGATGATAATTTGAGGCAGATATCATCGACGAGTCGGAGTTCCACGGCAAGTACTGTAGACAAGATGGCGTCGTCTTCGGTGACGGAGCTGCTTCCATGAAAACTGCCGCTGCTCAGAGCCCGCCAACTGGTTCGAACCAGATTTCACCGTGTTGGCGTTGTGGGGGCAATCATCGGCCTCATCAGTGTCGGTTTAGACAATACTCATGCAATGGATGTTCGAATGTGGGGCATCTTCACAGGATGTGTCCACAATGGAGCAAGCGTGGTGCGGCTCACCAGGTGGTTGATGAGGACCAGTTCAGCGATGGCCCGGATACACAACCCGAGGAGGAAGTGAATGGACTGTATTTGTTCCTGAGCAAGAGCCAGCCGATAGTGGTTAATGTGAAGCTGAATGGCGTGCCTGTATCAATGGAGCTGGACACGGGTGCGAGCCAGTCGATAATGGGCCAAAGGACATGCGACAAGCTGTGGGACACTAAGGCTGCAACACCGAAGCTGAGTCCAGTCAATGCCAGGTTGTGTACTTACACTAAGGAACTCATACCGGTGCTCAGCAGTGCAGCAATCGAGGTGTCATATGCCGGTGTGGTTCACGAGCTACCATTATGGATCATCCCAGGTAAAGGTCCAACGCTGTTCGGCAGGAATTGGCTCGAGAAAATCAAACTGAACTGGAATGATGTCAAGACGTTGCCCTCGATGGATGATACTCCGTGTGCTCAAGTATTGAAAAAGTTTCCTTTTTTATTTGAACCAGGCATTGGTAATTTTATGGGAGCCAAGGTGCAGATTCACCTGGACTCCAATGCAAGGCCTGTCTATCACAAAGCTCAGTCTGTTCTGTACATGATGAGGGAGAAGGTTGAAATTTAGCTTGACAGACTCAAGCGTGAAGGAATCATATCACCGGTTGAGTTTAACGAGTGGGCTAGTCCCATTGGTTCTGTGTTGAAGAGTGACAGCACTGTTGGGATTTGTGGAGACTACAAGGTTACGATTAACCGATTTTCAAAACAGGATCAGTATCCATTGCCGAGAGCTGATGACCTGTTCGTCATGCTAGCTGGTGGAAAGTCATTCAAGAAACTGGATCTGACATCGGCCTATATGACCCAGGAGCTTGTCGACACTCACCTGCATCAACACCCATAAAGGACTGTTCATCTACAACAGGTGTCCTTTTGGGATTCGTTCGGCTACAGCCATATTTCAGAGGAATATGGAGAGTTTACTGAAGTCCATTCATCGTGTTTCAAGATGATATTCTGGTCACAGGTCTTGACACTGCTGAACATCTGAACAATCTTGAAGAAGTCCTACAGTGTCTGGACAAAGTGGGACTCAGGCTGAAATGCTCAAAGTGTGTCTTCATGGCACCTGAAGTTGAATTCCTGGGGAGGAAGATTGCTGTTGATGGCATCAGGCCCACTGATTCGAAAACTGAGGCCATCAAAAATGTACCCAGGCCTCAGAATGTGACGGAGCTGTGTTCATTCCTTGGGCTACTCAACTACTTTGGTAATTTCTTACCCAGATTGAGCACTTTACTAGAGCCACTGCATGTGTTACTAAGAAAAGGTGACAACTGGGTCTGGGGTGCGTCTCAAGATAGAGACTTTGAGAAAGCCAAGAATCTGCTATGTTGAAACAAGTTGCTTGTTCATTATGATCCCTGTAAGCGTCTTGTATTGGCCTCTGATGCTTCATCATATGGGGTTGGCTGCATACTCCAACAAGCAAATGAGTCGGGCAAGAGCTTACAGTATAGTAGAGAAAGAAGCTTTGGCCTGTGTGTATGGGGTAAAAAAAATGTACCAGTATCTGTTTGGTCTTTGTTTTGAACTAGAAATGGATCACAAGCCACTCATTTCATTGTTTGCGGAAAACAAAGGTATTAATACCAATGCATCGTCCCGCATTCAAAGGTGGGCGCTGATATTGTCTGCCTATGATTACGTCATCCGTCATCGACCTGGTACTGAGAATTGTGTCGATGCACTGAGTAGTCGGCCCTTACCCACAACTGAGATGGAGACGCCTCAACCTGCAGATCTACTATTAGTAATGGACGCTTTTGAGAATGAAGGAACCCCTGTCACTGCTCAACAAGTTAGGATCTGGACCAGCCATGACCCTATTTTATCGGTTGTGAAACGGTGTGTACTCAGTGGTGATTGGTCTGTAATACCTATGGAGATGTGTGAGGAGACCAAACCGTACAACCGTTGCAAGGATGAGCTGTCCATTCAGTCAGACTGTTTACTGTGGGGTAATCGTGTAATCGTGCCTAAGAAAGGTCGAGAAAAATTTGTACGTGAACTTCATAGCACCATTCCTGGTATTGTCTCGATGAAGTCCATTGCTAGGTCTCATGTATGGTGGCATGGAATTGACTCTGATCTGGAATCATGTGTGCATCAGTGCAATACTTGCATGCAGCTCAGTAAAGTACCAGCGGAATCTCCGCTCAGTCTTTGGTCGTGGCCATTTAAACCATGGTCCAGGATCCACATTGATTTTGCGAGCCTGTTCCTCGGAAAGATGTTTTTTGTCGTAGTAGATGCATATTTTAAGTGGATGGAGTGTGTTATTATGTCATCCAGCATATCTACAGCTACCATTGAGAGCCTTCGTATCATGTTTGCTACTCATAGTTTGCCTGACATTGTTGTGAGTGACAACGGATCTTGCTTCACAAGTCTTGAGTTCCAGAAGTTCATGAAACTCAATGGCATCAGACATGTGAGATCAGCTCCATTCAAGCCTGCTTCTAATGGTCAAGCAAAGCGTGCCGTTCAAACGATCGTGCAAAGTATGAAACGTGTAACTCAGGGCTCACTGCAGAGACAGTTGTCATGTATATTGCTCAGTCATACACTTACTGAGGTTCCTCCTGCTGAACTACTCATGAAGAGAACTCTCAAGACCAGACTTTCTCTTCATCCTGGTTTGAACGATCGTGTTGAAAACAGACGTCAAAGTCAGCAATGGTGTCATGATCATGTTGCCATGTCACGTGACATCTCGGTCACCGATCCGGTTTATGTACTGAATTATGGTCAAGGTCCAAAGTGAATCGCCGGCATTGTTACATCCAAGGAAGGTAACAGAGTGTTTATTGTCATGCTCGAGAATGGGCAAACATGCAGGAAACACCTTGACCAGGTTAAACTGTGACACACGGATAAACTGGAACCGAGTGAGGAAGATGCAGTCAGTGACCAACCAACCATTGTTCACTCATCAGAGGACCCTGCTGACATTACTGACTCTGAACCTTCAGTCTCTGGTGTGGTCATGACCACTCCCATCAGATCGGCCACTCAGCCCTCTGTCTCAACGGATTCAGAACCCTCACCCAGAGCCAAAGTTGAACTGAGACGACCAACTCGTGAGAGGAAAGCCCCAGACCGTCTTAATTTGTAAAAAGACTGTTGTTAAGATTTTAAAAGGGGGATGTTGTTATGTATTAATGCTTGGGGGTCACCAGACACCAGAGGGCGCCGCGGTCGGAGGTCATCGGGCTGTACACATGTGGCATGTGAGCTTGGTCACCAGTATATAAGCGGGGGGTCTTTGTCACACTGGCACTCTTGGGCTGGAATAAAGATGGATCAGGTTACACCTGAGTGAGTTTACAATAACCAGACTCTTGAATCGTTACACCCATGACCTTGTGACTCAGAGGCAAGAGTGCTGCCCACTGAGGCACGGCTGACATGGAAATGATCCTTTAACTCCGGGCCACTCCAGGAGAATCTCAGAGGGTTGGTAACCCAAGGGTCCTGTGCTGTACACAAGATATTCTCGGAGAGTAATGGGTGGAGTGTGGATGATTTTGTTTAAATCGCGTCGGTCTACAATGAATACTTTCAGTCAGCAGAGATAGTGCCATTCCACATAACCACACAGTCACTTTGCCCACACAGATAATGGTCATAATAGAGCGTAACACAAAGTAATCTAGTGATAAATTGCAGATTGATGATACGAGACGTCACACTTTGTGCAATTATCTTTACTGCACATTGTAATTACTGGATTGGGGAGTTTTATTGATTAGGACCAGGGAACGGACAGAGTGAAACTCGTGCAACTTGTGAGAAGCTGGCAAACTTTGCCGCAGTTAATAAGATATCGAACAGCGAATGATAAGCCGTTAAATGATGAAGGTGGTGTAAATCTGGTGTCCTGCTCAAAGATAAGTCAAGACACAGGAATCCATTGGATTTACCAGGGTGTTGCCTGGAAAGAATCTTAGCTATGAGGATAGATTGGATAGGCTGGGGTTGTTTTCCTTGGAACAGAGGAGGCTGAGGGGAGACCTGATTGAGGTGTATAAAATTATGAGGGGTCTGGATAGAGTGGATAGGAAGGACCTGTTTCCCTTATCAGAGGGGTCAACAACCAGGGGCATAGATTGAAAGTAATTGGGAGGAGGTTTAGAGGGGATTTGAGGGGAACTCTCTTCACCCAGAGGGTGGTGGGGGTCTGGAACTCACGGCCTGAAAGGGTGGTAGAGGCAGAAACCCTCACCACATTTAAAAAGTACCTGGATGTGCACCTGAAGTGCTGTAACCTACAGGGCTACGGACCGAGAGCTGGAAAGTGGGATTAGGCTGGGTAGCTCTTGGTCGGCCGGCGTGGACACGATGGGCCGAATGGCCTCCTTCCGTGCTGTAAATTTCTATGATTCTGTGATCAGGTTTATAACACGGTAAGAGGCCATTCTAGTTTGTGACGATGTTTACGCTGCACACAAGCATATAGTCCCAGTCACATTTACCTGGCCTGCTCACACATCCCTTCAACTCCCGATTCCTTCATCCCCCCCCCTCACCAATCCCATCTTCAATGTTGACAGCATTTCTGCCTCAGTCACTAACCCTGGCAGTGAATCCCACAGCCTCACAGCTCTGTGTGTATGTGATCTCTGTTCCAAATCTCTGACATTTCGTAGTGTATCTGTGGCCCCTCGTTCCTGACCTCTCAACCTCTGGGAACAGTCGGCTTCGATCCACTCTGCTCCATCCCATCATACTCTTAAACGCTTCTGTCATATCGCCCTGTGATTGGTATTGTTCGAACGCCAATCACTCCAACCTTTCAGGTCTTTCTCTGAATTTCTCCACAGCAGTGCCTTCGCTAAAACCCCGGCAGTGTGCCGATAGTGTGGGGCCCAATTCTAACTGATCGGCGAAAGTTCCTCACACACAGAGTGAACAATACTCTGGGACTAAGTAAATGGTTTCCTTCTCTAGAAAAGAGAAGAACATTGGAACATAAGAAATAGGAGCAGGAGTCGGCCATTCGGCCCCTCGAGCCTGCTCCGCCATTCAATAAGATCATGGCTGATCCGATCATGGACTCAGCTCCACTTCCCCACCCGCTCCACATAACCCTTCACTCCCCTCAGAAAGCTGAGGGGTGACCTGATAGAGGCCTTTAGGATTATGGAGGAAGGGTTTAATAGGGTAGACATTGAGACGACATTTCCACTTGTGGGGAGACCAGAACTAGGGGCCATCGATAAAACTTGAATTCAAGAGAAGCTTCTTTACTGAGAGAGTGATGAGAATGTGGAACTCTTACGGATGGCCTAACTTCTCCAGGTGTGACCTTACCCTCTCCAGGTGTGACCTTACCTCTCCAGGTGTGACCTTACCTCTCCAGGTGTGACCTTACCCTCTCCAGGTGTGACCTTACCTCCAGGTGTGACCTTACTCTCCCCAGGTGTGACCTTACCTCCAGGTGTGACCTTACCCTCTCTCCAGGTGTGACCTTACCTCTCCAGGTGTGACCTTACCCTCTCCAGGTGTGACCTTACCCTCTCTCCAGGTGTGACCTTACCTCTCCAGGTGTGACCTTACTCTCCCCAGGTGTGACCTTACTCTCCCCAGGTGTGACCTTACCCTCTCCAGGTGTGGCCTTACTCTCCCCAGGTGTGACCTTACTCTCCCCAGGTGTGACCTTACTCTCCCCAGGTGTGACCTTACCCTCTCTCCAGGTGTGACCTTACCTCTCCAGGTGTGACCTTACTCTCCCCAGGTGTGACCTTACTCTCCTCAGGTGTGACCTTACCCTCTCTCCAGGTGTGACCTTACTCTCCCCAGGTGTGACTTTACTCTCCCCAGGTGTGACCTTACCCTCTTCAGGTGTGACTTTACTCTCCCCAGGTGTGACCTTACTCTCCCCAGGTGTGACCTTACCTCTCCAGGTGTGACCTTACCCTCTTCAGATGTGACTTTACTCTCCCCAGGTGTGACTTTACTCTCCCCAGGTATGACCTTACCTCTCCAGGTGTGACCTTACTCTCCCCAGGTGTGACTTTACTCTCCCCAGGTGTGACCTTACTCTCCCCAGGTGTGACCTTACCTCTCCAGGTGTGACCTTACCCTCTTCAGGTGTGACTTTACTCTCCCCAGGTGTGACTTTACTCTCCCCAGGTATGACCTTACTTCTCCAGGTGTGACCTTACTCTCCCCAGGTGTGACTTCACTCTCCCCAGGTGTGACCTTATCTCTCCAGGTGTGACCTTACCCTCTTCAGGTGTGACTTTACTTTCTCCAGCAAGAGGTAAGTAATTAAAAGTTCTCTAATTATTAAACGGTTCCTGTGGGGGCAGAAGAGTCCCCCTGGTTCCGTGATGCGTACCCTCCCCCTGGAACTTTCCCGAGGACCTCAGCCAGCGAGACAGGTGGCCTGCGCTTGGATTCTCCCCGGGGTCCGAGCCTCCTGATCTCAATTCAATGTGAATGCAGATCCAGCGCTTCCTATAACAGCGTGAGATTCCCAATCGCCATTTTACACCTGGGCACCAGCGAGGGACTGGGAGCGGAGATGTTGGCCAGCCAAGATCCTTCGTTCTCTGGGTGAACATTCCGTTTTGTAAAATGAATCTTTTTATGGGCAAAGAATGTTAGCTTGTGCCCAAAAGAAGTCAATTAAACTCATTCAATGACCGCAGCCACTCACAGCATGGAGCATGGCTCAGAATTATGGGCCATTTGCATAAAATAATTGAGTGAGTTTTTCATTAGCAACAGTGTGAATAAATTATACAAAGAGCGCCAAGCACAGTGGAAATTGCTCCATCATAAGTACTTAAAAAAGATATTTCTATTTCAATATACAGACTAAAAATTGCAATTCATTTATATGTTTATCACCACCCTCGTATTTTTGAATATTTTTACTGTGTGTGTGTGAGTTTGTGTGTGAGTGTGCGAGTGTGAGTGTGAATGAGTGTGTGTGTGAGATTGTGTGTGAGAGTGAGTGTGAGTGCGTGTTTGTGTGTGAGTGTGCGTGTGAGTGAGTGAATGAGTGTGAGTGTGAGTGTGTGTGTGTGAGTATTTGAGCGTGTGTGTGTGTGTGAAAGTATGTGTGTGCGCGTGTAAGTGTGTTTGTGTGAGTGTGTGTGTGAGTTTGTGTGTGAGTGTGAGTGTGAGAGTGAGTGTGAGTGTGTGTGTGAGTTTGTGTGAGTGTGTGTGTGTGTGAGTGAGTGAATGAGTGTGAGTGTGAGTGTGTCAGTATTTGAGTGTGTGTGCGTGTGTGAGTGTGTGTGTGAGTGTGTGTGTGTGAGTGAGTGAATGAGTGTGAGTGTGTCAGTATTTGAGTGTGTGTGTGTGTGTGTGAGTGTGTGAAATGTGTGTGTGCGCGTGTAAGTGTGTGTGAGTGTGTGTGTGAGTGTGTGTGTGTGAGAGTGTGTGTGAGTGTGTGTGTGAGTGTGTAAGTAAGTGTGTGTGAGCGTGTGTGTGTGTGTGTGAGTGCGTGTGTGTGAGTGTGAGTGTGTGTGTGAGTGTGTGTGTGTGAGTGTGTGTGTGAGTGTGTGTGTGTGAGAGTGTGTGTGAGTGTGTGTGTGAGTGTGTAAGTAAGTGTGTGTGAGCGTGTGTGTGTGAGTGTGAGTGTGTGAGTGTGTGAGTGTGTGTCTGAGTATGAGTGTGTGTGTGAGTGTGTGAGTGTGAGTGTGTGAGTGTGTGAGTGAGTGAGTGTGTGAGTGTGAGTGTGTGAGTGTGTGTCTGAGTATGAGTGTGTGTGTGAGTGTGTGAGTGTGAGTGTGAGAGTGTGAGTGTGTGAGTGTGTGAGTGAGTGTGTGTCTGAGTATGAGTGTGAGTGTGAGTGTGTGAGTGTGTGTCTGAGTGTGAGTGTGAGTGTGTGAGTGTGTGTGAGTGTGAGTGTGTGTGAGTGTGAGTGTGTGAGTGTGTGAGTGTGAGTGTGTGAGTGTGTGTCTGAGTATGAGTGTGTGTGTGAGTGTGTGAGTATGAGTGTGTGAGTGTGAGTGTGTGAGTGTGAGTGAGTGAGTGTGTGAGTGAGTGAGTGTGTGAGTGAGTGTGTGTGAGTGTGTGAGTGTGTGTCTGAGTATGAGTGTGTGTGTGAGTGTGTGAGTGTGTGAGTGTGTGTCTGAGTATGAGTGTGTGTGTGAGTGTGTGAGTGTGAGTGTGTGAGTGTGTGAGTGAGTGAGTGTGTGAGTGTGAGTGTGTGAGTGTGTGTCTGAGTATGAGTGTGTGTGTGAGTGTGTGAGTATGAGTGTGTGAGTGTGAGTGTGTGACTGTGTGAGTGTGAGTGTGTGACTGAGTATGAGTGTGTGTGTGAGTGTGTGAGTATGAGTGTGTGAGTGTGTGAGTGTGTGTGTGTGAGTGTGTGAGTGTGTGTCTGAGTATGAGTGTGTGTGTGAGTGTGAGTGAGTGAGTGTGTGAGTGAGTGAGTGTGTGAGTGAGTGTGTGTGAGTGTGTGAGTGTGTGTCTGAGTATGAGTGTGTGTGTGAGTGTGAGTGTGTGAGTGTGTGAGTGTGTGTCTGAGTATGAGTGTGTGTGTGTGAGTGTGAGTGTGTGAGTGTGTGAGTGAGTGAGTGTGTGAGTGTGAGTGTGTGAGTGTGTGTCTGAGTATGAGTGTGTGTGTGAGTGTGTGAGTATGAGTGTGTGAGTGTGAGTGTGTGACTGTGTGAGTGTGAGTGTGTGACTGAGTATGAGTGTGTGTGTGAGTGTGTGAGTATGAGTGTGTGAGTGTGTGAGTGTGTGAGTGAGTGAGTGTGTGAGTGTGTGTCTGAGTATGAGTGTGTGTGTGAGTGTGAGAGTGTGAGTGTGTGAGTGTGAGTGTGTGAGTGAGTGTGTGTCTGAGTATGAGTGTGAGTGTGAGTGTGTGAGTGTGTGTCTGAGTGTGAGTGTGAGTGTGTGAGTGTGTGTGAGTGCGAGTGTGTGAGTGAGTGAGTGTGAGTGTGTGAGTGTGTGAGTGAGTGTGTGAGTGAGTGTGAGTGTGAGTGTGTGAGTGTGTGTCTGAGTGTGAGTGTGAGTGTGTGAGTGTGTGAGTGTGAGTGAGTGTGTGTCTGAGTATGAGTGTGAGTGTGTGAGTGTGTGTGTGTGTGAGTGTGTGAGTGTGAGTGTGTGAGTGAGTGTGTGTCTGAGTATGAGTGTGAGTGTGAGTGTGTGAGTGTGTGAGTGTGTGTGTGTGAGTGTGTGAGTGTGAGTGTGTGAGTGAGTGTGTGTCTGAGTATGAGTGTGAGTGTGTGAGTGTGTGTCTGAGTGTGAGTGTGAGTGTGTGAGTGTGTGAGTGTGAGTGAGTGAGTGTGTGAGTGAGTGTATGTCTGAGTATGAGTGTGAGTGTGTGAGTGTGTGTCTGAGTGTGAGTGTGAGTGTGTGAGTGTGTGAGTGTGAGTGAGTGAGTGTGTGAGTGAGTGTGTGTCTGAGTATGAGTGTGAGTGTGTGAGTGTGTGTCTGAGTGTGAGTGTGAGTGTGTGAGTGTGTGTGTGTGAGTGTGTGAGTGTGAGTGTGTGAGTGAGTGTGTGTCTGAGTATGAGTGTGAGTGTGTGAGTGTGTGTCTGAGTGTGAGTGTGAGTGTGTGAGTGTGTGAGTGTGAGTGAGTGAGTGTGTGAGTGAGTGTGTGTCTGAGTATGAGTGTGAGTGTGTGAGTGTGTGTCTGAGTGTGAGTGTGAGTGTGTGAGTGTGTGAGTGTGAGTGTGAGTGTGTGAGTGAATGTGTGTCTGAGTATGAGTGTGAGTGTGAGTGTGTGAGTGAGTGTGTGTCTGAGTGTGAGTGTGTGAGTGAGTGTGTGTCTGAGTATGAGTGTGTGTGTGAGGGTGTGAGTGTGAGTGTGTGAGTGTGTGAGTGAGTGTGTGTCTGAGTATGAGTGTGAGTGTGAGTGTGTGAGTGAGTGTGTGTCTGAGTGTGAGTGGATACAGGAGCTCGGGGGGGGGAAGGGGGAGGGAGCTGGAGGCCTAGCGCCGAGCTCCTGTGTCCGGCTGAGGGAGTGATCCTGCCGGCGAGTGTGCTGACCCTCTGAGCCTCGAGCCCGGCCGCTGAGCAGCGGAGGAGACTGGCCCTCAACAATCCAGTGCAAATTTATACATTTTCTCTGTCGTATTTCTGGCTGAAATCTCTGCCCACTCGCAATTGTGCGACGCGTTACCCTGGAAACCGAGCTTCGAGTCAAGTGTTGTGCATGAGCAGAGCGGGCTCGATCGACTGGGGCGTCAACCCTTTGGGAGGGATGGCTGTGTGTGTTTGCTCTTTGTGAGCACTGAATCCGTAGAGAAGTAAATGTAAGCAATGGGGGCGACTGTAACGGTGCCATGTCTGCTCCATGTATTGCGTGCTGGCTTTTCGAAGGAGAAGGCATCAGAGAGCTCGCAGACTGATGGGCAGGAGGCCTTACCCAGATATTGTGTACAGGGAGAGCCAATCATATCTGCCCCTGAGTGAGGCGGAGTGTGTCAGAAGGCTGTGCTTTCGAAGGGAGGTGGTCACCGAGATACGCCAGTTTATAAAGGCGGGTGTAGAGCCCAGAAGCGGGAGGAGGACTGCACTGCCCGAGGTCAAGGTGACTGCAGCACTTGCCTTCTATGCCTCTGGCTCATTTCAGGCATCAACTGGGGACGTATGTTGCATCTTGCAGCACGCTACACATTGCTGCATTGGCCAGGTGACTGCTGCACTATATGCATGGAGGGACGATTTCATCAAGTTCCCGATGACCAGGGAGGCACAGAGTGAAAGGGCTATAGGCTTCTCCAGAATTGCTGGTTTCCCTAAGGTACAGCCCATCATTGACTGTACGCTCATTGCCCTGAGAGCACCTTTAGACGATTTGGAGGTTTACCGGAACCTACACAAGGTATTGGTGAGGCCACACCTGGAGTACTGCGTGCAGTTTTGGTTTCCATATTTACGAAAGGATATACTTGCATTGGAGGCAGTTCAGAGAAGGTTCACTCGGTTGATTCCGGGGATGAGGGGGTTGACTTATGAGGAAAGGTTGAGTAGGTTGGGCCTCTACTCATTGGAGTACAGAAGAATGAGAGGTGATCTTATCGAAACGTATAAGATTATGAGGGGGCTTGACAAGGTGGATGCAGAGAGGATGTTTCCACTGATGGGGGAGACTAGAACTAGGGGGCATGGTCTTAGAATAAGGGACCACCCATTTAAAACTGAGATGAGGAGGAATTTCTTCTCTCGGAGGGTTGTAAATCTGTGGAATTCTCTGCCTCAGAGAGCTGTGGAAGCCGGGACATTGAATAAATTTAAGACAGAAATAGACAGTTTCTTAAATGATAAGGGAATAAAGGGTTATGGGGAGCGGGCGGGGAAGTGGAGCTGAGTCCATGATCGGATCAGCCATGATGGTATTGAATGGCGGAGCAGGCTCGAGGGGCCGTATGGCCCACTCCTGCTCCTGTTTCTTATGTTCTTATGTTCTTATAACCACCATCGGTACCACCAGCATCACACACTGCCCAAAACACCACACACCCAGCACTCACCCACCAACCATCTCTACCCACCAACACTCACACCCACATCTCACCCCTCGCACACAGTGACAGCTCTTCAACTGTGGCAGGCACAAGCTTAGAATGAATGTGACATGTGACATGTGTTTGTGCATACATATATTGATGGAGTTTGCGATGTTTTGTGGTCTCTCTCACTTCACCGTTGCACCCAGGGGAACACGGTGATAGGGCACGACACAGGGCAGGTACAATGGGGACATGGTGAGAAAAATGGATCTGGTGTTTAAGCCGTCCTGGTGTGAGGCTGGAGGACTGTTTGGAGGAGTTGCAGAGTTCTGTGGCCACCTCCTTGGTGATGAGGAGCTGTCTAACACACTGCTCCTCACTGAATGGGAGGCCGGAGAGGTGCTGTCGGAATACCCTGGGAGGGTAAGGCCCCCTGGTGAGAACCCTGGTGCCCTCCTCCTCCCACTGGCCACATGTTCCAGTCTTTCTCACCGCCTCCGCTCCCTCCGCCATTGATCCTGGGGCGAGCTGGCATGTCAGTACAGCCTCCGTTAACTTTGCCAAGTGCAGCAGTTTAAATCTTTGAACGATAAATGTTGCCACTTTGTAGTTGCCAGAAGACTGCTGATACAAAAGAAGCTTGAAATTACTCCTGGAACTGTTCGAGTGGGTGGGACTGGCAAAAAGCCGACTGATAATGAGCTGCTCCGACAGCTGGGTGTGGTTAATGCCGATACCTTTAAATAACGTCGTTGGAGCCGGCTTCCTGAAGCTGCACGCCAGCTCCCCCTGTCGCTGTCTGCTCGAGGCGCTGAGGTAAGTGCTGACAATCAATGTTCCAGATCGGGCAGCAATTGATATCGCGATCTGCCTGGTGCTGAAATCCCCGGCGGAGCAATGGGGGGGGGGGGGGAGCAGACTTGCCGTGAGTCGCTGGATTTGTCCATCCGGCAGTAGTGCATCAGAGCCCTGTTACTGCCATCTGCTGGCGGTAACTGGAGGTGCGACGGGATCGAATCTTTACCCTGACTATTTTAATGCCCCTCGAGCCATCGATAAAAACCCAAAGTTAAATTGCATTCTGGGCACTTTAAATCCTTCCTGTTTGAGTGAGACGGATGATCTGTGAGCACGAGGGAAACAACATCGCATCAACATCCTGTTGTAATCACGTTAGTTGTACTGAAATGTAGTTCGGATACACCAGCCTGTTTCAGACTAATATTAACCATCAGCTGCAGTGTGCACCTCCAACACTCACTCCCTCCACCACCGGCGCCCCCTGGCTGCAGTGTGCACCTCCAACATTCACTCCCTCCACCACCTCCAACACTCACTCCCTCCACCACCTCCAACACTCACTCCCTCCACCACCGGCGCCCCCTGGCTGCAGTGTGTACCATCTACAAGATGCACTGCAGCAACTCGCCAAGGCTTCTTCGGCAGCACCTCCCAAACCCGCGACCTCTACCACCTAGAAGGACAAGGGCAGCAGGTACATGGGAACACCACCACCTCCACGTTCCCCTCCCAGTCACACACCATCCTGACTGGGAAATATATCGGCCGTTCCTTCATCGTCGCTGGGTCACAATCCTGGAACTCCCTCCCTAACAGCACTGTGGGAGCACCTTCACCACACGGACTGCAGCGGTTCAAGAAGGCGGCTCACCACCACCTTCTCAAGGGCCAACTAGGGATGGGCAATAAATGTCCAGCTGTGGGAACTTTCAGCTGTCGAATATGTATGAAATATTTGAGCGTGATTTGAGCTTTGATCTGAATTTGAGTCGACACTTGTTTCTGTGCAGTACCACGAATATCCACCAGATAGCAGGCGTGGCTAGCAAAATAAAATCACAAGCCACGTGCACCGATCCTTCCAACAGGAGTCCAGCTTCCACGTGTCCCCGTTAATGAAAGGAATTCGCCAGGTAACGTTCGCATCTCTTTACAGGTTTTATTCTTTCTCCTGTGATTTCTGGTTTCATTTCAGAATCTCTGCCTTTTCTCCTTCAAGTCCGACAGTGCAGCGCTCCCTCAGTACTGCCCTACCGACAGTGCAGCGCTCCCTCAGTACTGCCCCTCCGACAGTGCGGCACTCCCTCAGTATTGCCCTACCGACAGTGCGGCACTCCCTCAGTACCGCCCCTCCGACAGTGCAGCACTCCCTCAGTACTGCCCCTCCGACAGTGCAGCACTCCCTCGGTACCGCCCCTCCGACAGTGCAGCGCTCCTTCAGTACTGACCCTCCGACAGTGCGGTGCTCCCTCAGTACTGCCCCTCCGACAGTGCAGCACTCCCTCAGTACCGCCCCTCCGACAGTGCAGCACTCCCTCAGTACTGACCCTCCTACAGCGCAGCGCTCCCTCAGTACCGCCCCTCCTACAGTGCAGCACTCCCTCAGTACTGACCCTCCTACAGCGCAGCGCTCCCTCAGTACTGCCCCTCCGACAGTGCAGCACTCCCTCAGTACTGCCCCTCCGACAGTGCAGCACTCCCTCAGTACTGCCCCTCCGACAGTGCGGCGCTCCCTCAGTACTGCCCCTCCGACAGTGCAGCGCTCCCTCAGTACCGCCCCTCCGACAATGCGGCACTCCCACAGTACTGCCCCTCCGACAGTGCAGCGCTCCCTCAGTACTGCCCCTCCGACAGTGCAGCGCTCCCTCAGTACTGCCCCTCCAACAGTGCAGCGCTCCCTCAGTACTGCCCCTCCGACAGTGCAGCGCTCCCTCAGTACCGCCCCTCCGACAGTACGGCACTCCCTCAGTACTGTCCCTCCGACAGTGCAGCGCTCCCTCAGTACCGCCCCTCCGACAGTGCGGCACTCCCTCAGTACTGCCCCTCCAACAGTGCGGCACTCCCTCAGTACGAGATAGATTGATAGAGAGATAGTTAGAGAAACAGCCAGCCTGGCGAACTGCCAGGTGTATAAAGCACGACTAACCCCCTGTAATAAATGGACAAATGACCAACTGTTGGACTGACAGTGATTGTGTGTTGGTGAGGGGAGAGTGTGACATTGGTCTGTCGCTGCTGTCTGACTGACATCGGATGTGCGCTCGGTCCCCATGGACCCTCCAGTTGTAGCTCAGAGGCTCCCGGCGTTGGCAGACTGGGGTCTGTCGGGAGCTGGGTCACAATGTGAAGGACTGAGTGTTAAACGCTGTGAATGGCTGGGTTTGTGGTCTGGTTGCAGCCGCTGTCCACGGAGCTGGTGTTGCAACAGCCCCCAACACTCACCGTGCCGCAGTTATCGGGCCTCCAGCTCTCCGTCAGCAATCTCCCCGGCCACTCTGCCTCAGGCAATGCCGACATGTTTGAGCAGTCCATCGCATTCAGAACAGTGATTGATAAACCGGCCACACACGAGAGATTTGTGAGACCTCATTTTGACCGTTTTCAGGTTTAGCATTCTGACTGACACTGTGCTGGGCTCAGCGTGAGAATCAGCCGGGGTCTGTCTCATCACAGGGACAGGAGGAGGCCATTCAGCCCCTCGAGCCTGTTACACAGGAACAGGAGGAGGCCATTCAGCCCCTCGAGCCTGTTACACAGGAACAGGAGGAGGCCCATTCAGCCCCTTGAGCCTGTTACACAGGAACAGGAGGAGGCCCATTCAGTCCCTTGAGCCTGTTACACAGGAACAGGAGGAGGCCATTCAGCCCCTCGAGCCTGTTACACAGGAACAGGAGGAGGCCCATTCAGCCCCTTGAGCCTGTTACACAGGAACAGGAGGAGGCCCATTCAGTCCCTTGAGCCTGTTACACAGGAACAGGAGGAGGCCATTCAGCCCCTCGAGCCTGTTACACAGGAACAGGAGGAGGCCCATTCAGCCCCTTGAGCCTGTTACACAGGAACAGGAGGAGGCCATTCAGCCCCTCGAGCCTGTTACACAGGAACAGGAGGAGGCCATTCAGCCCCTCGAGCCTGTTACACAGGAACAGGAGGAGGTCATTCAGCCCCTCGAGCCTGTTACACAGGAACAGGAGGAGGCCATTCAGCCCCTGGAGCCTGTTACACAGGAACAGGAGGAGGCCCATTCAGAACCTCGAGCCTGTTACACAGGAACAAGAGGAGGCCATTCAGCCCCTCGAGCCTGTTACACAGGAACAGGAGGAGGCTCATTCAGCCCCTCGAGCCTGTTACACAGGAACAGGAGGCCCATTCAGCCCCTCGAGCCTGTTACACAGGAACAGGAGGAGGCCCATTCAGCCCCTTGAGCCTGTTACACAGGAACAGGAGGAGGCCCATTCAGTCCCTTGAGCCTGTTACACAGGAACAGGAGGAGGCCATTCAGCCCCTCAAGCCTGTTACACAGGAACAGGAGGAGGCCATTCAGCCCCTCGAGCCTGTTACACAGGAACAGGAGGAGGCCCATTCAGCCCCTTGAGCCTGTTACACAGGAACAGGAGGAGGCCATTCAGCCCCTCGAGCCTGTTACACAGGAACAGGAGGAGGCCATTCAGCCCCTCGAGCCTGTTACACAGGAACAGGAGGAGGCCCATTCAGCCCCTTGAGCCTGTTACACAGGAACAGGAGGAGGCCATTCAGCCCCTCGAGCCTGTTACACAGGAACAGGAGGAGGTCATTCAGCCCCTCGAGCCTGTTACACAGGAACAGGAGGAGGCCATTCAGCCCCTCGAGCCTGTTACACAGGAACAGGAGGAGGCCCATTCAGACACTCGAGCCTGTTACACAGGAACAGGAGGAGGCCATTCAGCCCCTCGAGCCTGTTACACAGGAACAGGAGGAGGCTCATTCAGCCCCTCGAGCCTGTTACACAGGAACAGGAGGCCCATTCAGCCCCTCGAGCCTGTTACACAGGAACAGGAGGAGGCCATTCAGTCCCTCGAGCCTGTTACACAGGAACAGGAGGAGGCCATTCAGCCCCTCGAGCCTGTTACACAGGAACAGGAGGAGGCCATTCAGCCCCTCGAGCCTGCTACACAGGAACAGGAGGAGGCCATTCAGCCCCTCGAGCCTGTTACACAGGAACAGGAAGAGGCCCATTCAGCCCCTCGAGCCTGTTACACAGGGACAGGAGGAGGCCATTCAGCCCCTCGAGCCTGTTACACAGGAACAGGAGGAGGCCATTCAGCCCCTCGAGCCTGTTACACAGGAACAGGAGGAGGCCCATTCAGCCCCTCGAGCCTGTTACACAGGGACAGGAGGAGGCCATTCAGCCCCTCGAGCCTGTTACACAGGGACAGGAGGAGGCCATTCAGCCCCTCGAGCTTGGTACACAGGAACAGGAGGAGGCCCATTCAGCCCCTCGAGCCTGTTACACAGGAACAGGAGGAGGCCATTCAGCCCCTCGAGCCTGTTACACAGGGACAGGAGGAGGCCATTCAGCCCTTCGAGCCTGTTACACAGGGACAGGAGGAGGCCATTCAGCCCCTCGAGCCTGTTACATAGGAACAGGAGGAGGCCCATTCAGCCCCTCGAGCCTGTTACATAGGAACAGGAGGAGGAGGCCCATTCAGCCCCTCGAGCCTGTTACATAGGAACAGGAGGAGGCCCATTCAGCCCCTCGAGCCTGTTACACAGGAACAGGAGGAGGCCATTCAGCCCCTCGAGCCTGTTACATAGGAACAGGAGGAGGCCCATTCAGCCCCTCGAGCTTGTTACACAGGAACAGGAGGAGGCCATTCAGCCCCTCGAGCCTGTTACACAGGAACAGGAGGTGGCCCATTCAGCCCCTCGAGCCTGTTACACAGGAACAGGAGGAGGCCATTCAGCCCCTCGAGCCTGTTACACAGGAACAGGAGGAGGCCCATTCAGCCCCTCGAGCCTGTTACACAGGAACAGGAGGAGGCTATTCAGCCCCTCGAGCCTGTTACACAGGAACAGGAGGAGGCCATTCAGCCCCTCGAGCCTGTTACACAGGAACAGGAGGAGGTCATTCAGCCCCTCGAGCCTGTTACACAGGAACAGGAGGAGGCCATTCAGCCCCTCGAGCCTGTTACACAGGAACAGGAGGTGGCCCATTCAGCCCCTCGAGCCTGTTACACAGGAACAGGAGGAGACCATTCAGCCCCTCGAGCCTGTTACACAGGGACAGGAGGAGGCCATTCAGCCCCTCGAGCCTGTTACACAGGAACAGGAGGAGGCCATTCAGCCCCTCGAGCCTGTTACACAGGAACAGGAGGAGGCCCATTCAGCCCCTCGAGCCTGTTACACAGGGACAGGAGGAGGCCATTCAGCCCCTCGAGCCTGTTACACAGGGACAGGAGGAGGCCATTCAGCCCCTCGAGCTTGGTACACAGGAACAGGAGGAGGCCCATTCAGCCCCTCGAGCCTGTTACACAGGAACAGGAGGAGGCCATTCAGCCCCTCGAGCCTGTTACACAGGGACAGGAGGAGGCCATTCAGCCCTTCGAGCCTGTTACACAGGGACAGGAGGAGGCCATTCAGCCCCTCGAGCCTGTTACATAGGAACAGGAGGAGGCCCATTCAGCCCCTCGAGCCTGTTACATAGGAACAGGAGGAGGAGGCCCATTCAGCCCCTCGAGCCTGTTACATAGGAACAGGAGGAGGCCCATTCAGCCCCTCGAGCCTGTTACACAGGAACAGGAGGAGGCCATTCAGCCCCTCGAGCCTGTTACATAGGAACAGGAGGAGGCCCATTCAGCCCCTCGAGCTTGTTACACAGGAACAGGAGGAGGCCATTCAGCCCCTCGAGCCTGTTACACAGGAACAGGAGGTGGCCCATTCAGCCCCTCGAGCCTGTTACACAGGAACAGGAGGAGGCCATTCAGCCCCTCGAGCCTGTTACACAGGAACAGGAGGAGGCCCATTCAGCCCCTCGAGCCTGTTACACAGGAACAGGAGGAGGCTATTCAGCCCCTCGAGCCTGTTACACAGGAACAGGAGGAGGCCATTCAGCCCCTCGAGCCTGTTACACAGGAACAGGAGGAGGTCATTCAGCCCCTCGAGCCTGTTACACAGGAACAGGAGGAGACCATTCAGCCCCTCGAGCCTGTTACACAGGAACAGGAGGAGACCATTCAGCCCCTCGAGCCTGTTACACAGGAACAGGAGGAGGCCATTCAGCCCCTCGAGCCTGCTCTGCCATTCAATGAGATCAGGGCTGATCTGTATCTTAACTCCATTTGTCCGCTTTTTCTGTGAATCCCTCGATACCCTTACCCAACAAAAACCTCAGTCTTGAAAGCTCCAATTGACCCCAGCCACAGTTTTCTGGGGGAGAGAGTTCCAGATTCCCAGCACCCTTTGTGTGAAGAAGTGTTTCCTGACATCACCCTGAACGGCAGGGCTCTAATTATAAGGTGACGCCCCCTTGTTCTGGACCAGAGGGAATACTCTCTCTCTATTGACACTGTTAACTCTTTTCTTCATTTTAAATATCTCAATTTGTTCCACAACCTTGTAAACTCGAGGGAATACCCTCCGAGTCTGTGCAAGCAGGCCTGATACTTTAACCCTTTAAGTGCTGGTATCATTAGCTAAGGAGCAGAGGAAGTGATGAGGAGAATGTGTTTATGCAGCGAGTTGTTGTGATCGGGAACGCGCTGCCTGAAAGGGCGGTGGGAGCAGATTCAATAGTAACTTTCAAACCGGGAATTGGGTAAATACTGGAAGGGGAGAAAGTTGCCGGACTGTGGGGAAAGAGCGGGGGGAGTGGGACTGATCGGATCGCTCTGTCACAGAGCCGGCACAGGCTCGATGGGCCCAATGGCCTCCTCCTGTGTGGTGACATTCTGTGGGGGAGAAATTCGGGGCATTTGTGCCTCTTATCAGCACCCCTGTGGGGCGATCATAGACAGTCCCTCGAAGCGAGGATGACTTGCTTCCACACCAAGGGATGAGTTCACAGGTGCTTCAATGGTATTCCGGATCCCGAACTACATGTTGAAGGGTGGAAGATGCCTGTGGGTGGATTGTTTTAACGTGGGGTGACCGTTACACACCAGCCACCACACGGGGCTTGACAGAGCGAGGTCTTGGTCCAGTGGCAAGGGTTAACCAGGACGACTGGAGACCAGCTCTGCTGCACGGACCCAGTGCGCTCACATATCGCAGTGTGGGCTGGGCCCGTGCTGCCCCTGGGCCCCTGGCCCTGAACTCAGGCCTCTCCTGGACCCCGATCACATCCCTCCACAGTCTCTCGCCGCTCCTTCGCCCCGAACCCACGCCTCCCCTGGACCCCGATCACGTCCCTTTCAAAGGACCTGGCTTCATAAACACGTTGAGACGGTGAAACCTGAGCACTGAGTTCATGTTTCTGTGAAGGATCCTCATGTTGTGTACGTGAGAAGGAGTTCCTCGTGTTCCGGGTGGAGGAAAGCTCACATTAGTTCTGGCGGGTTGAAGGATTTTTCTCTGGTGTGTGCAACAGATGCATTTTGTGAACTCCCTCACCTCCTCACAGTCAGGCTGTGTTGCTGCTGCTCACCCGGGCCCGCGGTGTCGCCATGGTTTTAAACCATCTTCTCCCACTCACTCGGCGAATGGGGATCACGGGCCAGGCCGGGGGAGGGGCGGGCGGCGGTAATGGGCCGCTAACGACCGCTGGGCCGAGCCCGCAGAATCCCGTGGGGGGGGGTTAGAGACGGCGGGAACTGGTCGGGCCCCGCCGCACTGCGCTGGGTACACGGGGAGTGTACCGGGCCGTGTGTACACGGGGAGTGTACCGGGCTGTGTGTACACGGGGAGTGTACCGGGCTGTGTGTACACGGGGAGTATACCGGGCCGTGTGTACACGGGGAGTATACCGGGCCGTGTGTACACGGGGAGTGTACCGGGCCGTGTGTACACGGGGAGTGTACCGGGCCGTGTGTACACGGGGAGTATACCGGGCCGTGTGTACACGGGGCGTGTACCGGGCCGTGTGTACACGGGGAGTGTACCGGGCCGTGTGTACACCGGGAGTGTACCGGGCCGTGTGTACACGGGGAGTGTACCGGGCCGTGTGTACACGGGGAGTGTACCGGGCCGTGTGTACACGGGGAGTGTACCGGGCCGTGTGTACACGGGGAGTGTACCGGGCCGTGTGTACACGGGGAGTGTACCGGGCCGTGTGTACACGGGGAGTGTACCGGGCCGTGTGTACACGGGGAGTGTACCGGGCCGTGTGTACACGGGGAGTGTACCGGGCCGTGTGTACACGGGGAGTGTACCGGGCTATGGGTCAGGGGGCGATAATTAAAGGGGTGATTGGCCTGCTGGATGCCGACACTGCACTTGTGTCCCGGGCCGCTGCCGTGACCTGCCCCTTTAATGAAGACGAGGGCCCTGTCTACGCGCCAGCGCTATGTGACATCGCTCTCGCCCTTCCCGCGGTCCTTCTGACCCACTCGCGCCCCACTGAGCACGTGTAGCGCGATCGTTCACGCTCCGCTTGCTCTCGGGGACGGTAACCGCGGGGATGGTGGCCCAGCTTCTGGTCGCCTGTCACTTTAATACCCCGCTCCACTCCCACTCTGACCTCTCCGTCCTCGGCCTCCTGCCCTGTTCCAACGGAGCTCAACGCAAGCTCGAGGAACAGCCCCTCATCTTTCGGTTAGGCCCGTTACAGCCTCTGGACTCAACATCGAGTTCAACTATTTCAGAGCGTAACCTCAGCCAATCATTGGCTCCCTTCCCCCTCCCCCCCCACACACCCCAGCCCCTCCCTTTCGTTCTTCCTTCCCCCCCACACACCCCCACACACGCCCCGCCCCCCCCACAGCCCCCCCCCCCACAGCCCCCCCCACACACGCCCCGCCCCCCCCCACCCCCCCACAGCCTCCCCCACCCCCCCCCACACACGCCCCCCACCCCCCCCACACACCCCCACACACGCCCCGCCCCCCCCCCACACCCCCCCCCACACTCCCCCACACACGCCCCCCACCCCCACACCCCCCCCCACAGCCCACCCCCACACACCCCCACACACGCCCCGCCCCCCCCACACCCCCCCCCACACTCCCCCACACATGCCCCCCACCCCCCCCCCCCACACCCCCCCCCCCCACACACGCCCCCCACCCCCCCCCCACACACGCCCCTCCCCCCCCCCACACTCCCCCACACCCCCCCCCACCCCCCCCCCCCACAGCCCCCCCCCACACTCCCCCACACACGCCCCCCACCTCCCCCACACACCCCGGACCCTCCCCCCCCCACACACGCCCCCCACCTCCCCCACAAACCCCGGACCCTCCCTTTCGTTCTTCCTTCCCCCCCCGCCCCCTTTCGGTGCTTGCCAAGAATCCGGTCTTTCCGAACACTCTCCAGTTCTGACGAAGGGGCATCGGCCCGAAACTTTAACTCTGCTCCCTCTCCACAGCTGCTGCCTGAGCCGCTGAGATTTCCAGCATTCTCTGTTGTTATTCCAGGGGCAGCCCTGGGGCTAACGTACACCAGGCAAGCGATGTGCCTTGTGCCTCCAGTGCTGTGATGTAACTCCGAATTCGCTGTGTGTTCTTTGCCAAGATCGAACATCCAGAGGAACCATTTAGCAGCTGTGTGCAAACACTGTGCTGCCCCAGTGCATCTCACTAATGTTAGATTCTGCAACAACTATTTACCAAGATTTAATCTCTGAATGTCTATGGAGTTTGCGTCTTCTCCATTCCTGGTTTGATGTTTGATTACCGATGATTCCCGGTAGTTGTGTGATTAGTTGCTGGAACAAGCACTAGGAGTTGGTCATTCGAGAAAAAAGAAAGAGTTGCATTTCTATAGCGCCTTTCACAACCACCAGACGACTCAAAGTGCTTTACAGCCAATGAGGTACTTTTGGAGTGTAGTCACTGTTGTAATGTGGGAAACGTGGCAGCCAATTTGCGCACAGCAAGCTCCCACACAGCAATGTGATAATGACCCAGATAATCTGTTTTTGTGATGTTGATTGAGGGAGAACTCCCCCTGACACCGGGGAGAACTCCCCCTGACACCGGGGAGAACTCCCCCTGACACCGGGGAGAACTCCCCTGCTCTTCTTCGAAAACTGCTGCACAATCTCTAACTTTCACACGAGAGGGTAGGCGGGGCCTCGGTTTAACTTCGCATCCCAAAGTCATCACCTCCACCAGTACTGTGCTTCATTCTCAGCACAGGTTGCAAACTTGGTCTGTATTCCCGTGAGTTTAGGAGATTGAGGGTTGATCGGTTCAAGGTGTTTAAAATGATAAAGCGAACAGCTCAGGTTGGTGCAGGGAAAGTATTTTCCTGGTGGGGGAGCCCAGGACAAGGGAGCACAATTAGACCTGCGGATGTTAGCAGCGATATCAACAAGCACTTTTCACACAAAGGGCAAAGGAAATCTAGAACTTTCTCCCTCAGTACTGCCCTCCGACAGTGCAGCGCTCCCTCAGTACTGTCCCTCCGACAGTGCAGCACTCCCTCAGTACTGTCCCTCTGACAGTGCAGCGCTCCCTCAGTACTGTCCCTCCGACAGTGCGGCACTCCCTCAGTATTGCCCCTCCGACAGTGCGGCACTCCCTCAGTACTGCCCCTCCGACAGTGCAGCGCTCCCTCAGTGCTGCCCCTCCAACAGTGCGGCACTCCCTCAGTACTGCCCCTCCGACAGTGCGGCACTCCCTCAGTACTGCCCCTCCGACAGTGCGGCACTCCCTCAGTACTGCCCCTCCGACAGTGCGGCACTCCCTCAGTACTGCCCCTCCGACAGTGCGGCACTCCCTCAGTACTGCCCCTCCGACAGTGCGGCGCTCCCTCAGTACTGCCCCTCTGACAGTGCGACGCTCCCTCAGTACTGCCCCTCCGACAGTGCGGCACTCCCTCAGTACTGCCCCTCCGACAGTGCGGCACTCCCTCAGTACTGCCCCTCCGACAGTGCGGCGCTCCCTCAGTACTGCCCCTCCGACAGTGCGGCACTCCCTCAGTATTGCCCCTCCGACAGTGCAGCGCTCCCTCAGTACTGCCCCTCCGACAGTGCGGCACTCCCTCAGTATTGCCCCTCCGACAGTGCGGCACTCCCTCAGTACTGCCCCTCCGACAGTGCGGCACTCCCTCAGTATTGCCCCTCCGACAGTGCGGCACTCCCTCACTGGGAGTGTCAGCCTGGACTTTGTGCTGAAGTGTCCGGAGTTGGACTTGAACCCACGACGGTCTGACCCAGAGTTGAGTGGGGATTGGGGATTTAGGTGATAATTCCATGAGTTATTCCTTTAGCAAAAGGCACAAGCTGTAATATCCCTTCCAGCTAATGAATTTCTCTGTCCTGGAGTTGCAATCACATTTTATTGTTAATGCGTTTGAATTTAATTACACAAATCCGTTTACCCTCAGCACTCCTGTTGCAAGTCGATGCCCGTGTTTAACCGTGCGTTTGGAATCGTCCTCCGAGCTCACACCATCACCTGGGGACTGAAGAACAAGCCATTCCGCCTGCCGTCCCAGACATGTCACGGAGTGCAGTGACGGTTGTTTGTCGACAAGCGCAGTGTGCACAGAAAGCTCCCACCCGTACCGTCCCGAGATACACGAGCCGTCGCTCTGGTTTTGTTTTGAGGTGTGGGGGGGTGGTTAAGTGGGGAGGGGGGGGAATGATCGCCAGACTCCTGGGCGAAGACCGTGTCTGCTCGATACCTAGTGGGAGATCCAGGGGCAGTTGCTCTCTCCAGTCCATCGCCTGAAGGGACTGACAGACGCTGAAAGAAGTTCTAAGGCTTTATCTGTCCAGGGATTAAACATTGGGGGAAACTTTCGTCCCAGCCGGAGCGAGCGGACTGTTGCTAGGGGAGAGCTGTTCCTCACATGGACAGCAGCATTGTTAGAGAGTGGCTATGGGTTCTGCCAGGCCGAAGCAATAGGTTGCCGTTTGCAATCCCGATGCCAGACTTCACTGCAGTGCTGACGGAGGGGCGGAGGGGCAGAGGGGAGGAGGGGAGGAGGGGCGGAGGGGAGGAGGGGAGGAGGGGCGGAGGTGAGGAGGGGCGGAGGGGAGGAGGGGCAGAGGGGCAGAGGGGAAGAGGGGCAGAGGGGCAGAGGGGCAGAGGGGAGGGGGGCGGAGGGGAGGAGAGGCGGAGGAGCGCAGGGGAGGAGGGTCAGAGGGGAGGAGGGGCGGAGGGGAGGAGGGGAGGAGGGGTTGAGGGACACAGGGGCAGAGAGATGGCCTGACCCAGGACTCAAACATGAACTGCAAGGACCCCCTTTAACAGCACACCACTGAAAATTATCTCGCCCAGTAATGTGCAAATACTCTCCCACTCCCTTGCTCCATCTGTGACTGTCGCACACTCTCTATCTTCTATCTCTCTCTCTCTCTCAATCTCTGTCTCTCTCACTCTCAATCTATCTTTCCCACATTACAACTATTGTGTTCCTAACACAGATGAGGCTGCACACAGGGAGGTTAAAGTAACAGTGACCTCAGTCTTTAATAAGACACTCCAGAGTGAGGAACAGGCCTTATATACAGTGCTCCCAAGGGATGCTGGGACCCCTTGGGACTTCAGGGGATGCGCTCCCTGGTGGCAGAACATGGAAGTGCATGCTTTACAGATACACAACATCACTCCCCCCCAAAAGTCAAAGTGAAAACTATTTACAAGGTGAGGCGGTCGGGAGCCTTTCTTTCCCTGGTGGACCGCCTCGGTACAAATTTCTGTTCTGGTGTGTTGGCTGTGTCCTCGCTGGGCTGGCGTGTTGTTGGCCCTGCAGGGCTGCTGGGTGAGCCTGGCCTTGCTGGGCTGTTGGGCGTGATGGGTTCGATTTCCTGGTCCGGGGTGGTGTCGTTGATCCTTTGGGTGTGTGTTGTGGGCTCGAAAAAGGTGGTGTCTGCTGTGGGTTGTTCAGGGCAGTCTGTGAACCGCAGCCTCGTTTGGTCCAGGTGCTCTCTGCAAATTTGTCCATTGTCTAGTTTGACAACAAACATCCTACTCCCTTCTTTAGCTATCACCGTGCCCACGATCCACTTGGGACCATGTCCATAGTTTAGCACATACACAGGGTCATTCAGATCAATTTCCCGTGACACAGTGGTGCGACCATCGTTTATATTTTGTTGCTGCCGCCTGCTCTCTACCTGATCATGCAGGTTGGGGTGAACCAGCGAGAGTCTGGTTTTAAGTGTCCTTTTCATGAGTAGCTCAGCCGGGGGCACCCCTGTGAGTGAGTGGGGTCTCGTGCGGTAGCTGAGCAGTACTCGGGACAGGCGGGTTTGGAGTGAGCCTTCTGTGACTCGTTTAAGGCTGTGTTTGATGGTTTGTACTGCCCGCTCTGCCTGCCCATTGGAGGCTGGTTTAAACGGGGCCGAGGTGACATGTTTGATCCCATTGCGGGTCATGAATTCTTTAAATTCAGCACTGGTGAAACATGGCGCGTTGTCACTGACCAGTATGTCAGGCAGGCCGTGGGTGGCAAACATGGCCCTCAGGCTTTCAATGGTGGCGGTGGCGGTGCTTCCCGACATTATTTCACATTCAATCCATTTTGAAAAAGCATCCACCACCACCAGGAACATTTTACTGAGAAACGGGCCCGCATAGTCGACATGGATCCTCGACCATGGTCTGGAGGGCCAGGACCACAAATTTAGTGGTGCCTCTCTGGGCGTGTTGCTCAACTGAGCACACACGCTGCATTGCCGTACACAGGACTCTAAGTCAGAGTCGATACCGGGCCACCACATGTGGGATCTGGCTATCGCTTTCAGCATTACTATACCCGGGTGTGTGCTGTGGAGATCCGAGATGAACGTCTCCCTGCCCTTTTTTGGTAGCACTACGCGGTTACCCCACAACAGGCAGTCTGCCTGAATGGACAGCTCGTCCTTTCGCTGCTGGAACGGCTTGATTAGCTCTTGCATTTCAACGGGGATGCTGGCCCAGCTCCCATGCAGTACACGGTTTTTTACTAGGGGCAGCAGGGGATCTTGGCTGGTCCAAGTCCTAATCTGGCGGGCCGTGACAGGTGATTTATCATTTTCAAACGCTTCCATGACCATCAACAAGTTTGCAGACTGCACCATTTCCACCCCTGTGGTGGGCAATGGTAGCCGACTGAGAGCATCCGCACAGTTCTCGGTGCCTGGCCTGTGGCGGATGGTATAGTTATACGCTGATAGCGTGAGTGCCCACCTTTGTATGCGGGCTGAGGCATTAGTATTTATCCCCTTGTTTTCAGCAACAGGGATATGAGGGGCTTGTGATCGGTTTCCAGCTCAAATTTGAGGCCAAACAGGTTCTGATGCATTTTCTTTACCCTGAACACATACGCTAATGCCTCTTTCTCAATCATGCTGTAGGCCCTCTCGGCCTTAGACAAGCTCCTGGAAGCATAGGCGACAGGTTGCAACTTCCCTGCAACGTTAGCTTGTTGTAATACACACCCGACTCTGTACGACAATGCATCACATGCTAGCACAAGTCTTTTACACGGGTTATACAATACAAGCAGCTTGTTGGAGCATAAAATGTTTCTGGCTTTCTCAAAAGCAATTACTTGTTTTTTTCCCCATACCCAGTTCTCACCTTTACGCAATAACACATGTAGGGGCTCTCAGAGGGTGCTTAACCCCGGTAGGAAGTTAGCAAAATAGTTGAGGAGTCCCAGGAACGACCGCAGCTCCGTGACATTCTGTGGCCTGGGCGTGTTCCTGATAGCCTCTGTCTTGGTGTCTGTGGGCCAAATGCCATCCGCCGCGATCTTTCTCCCCAAAAACTTGACTTCTGTTGTCATGAAGATGCATTTCGACCTCTTCAGCCGCAGCCCTACGTGATCCAGTCGCTGGAGGACCTCCTCCAGGTTTTGTAGGTGCTCGGCGGTGTCCCGACCCGTGACCAATATGTCGCCCTGAAAAACCACCGTGTGTGGTACCGACTTGAGTAGGCTCTCCGTGTTTCTCTGGAAGATCGCTGCAGCCGACCGAATTCCAAACGTGCATCTGTTGTAGATGAACAGTCCCTTGTGCGTGTTGATGCAGGTGAGGCCCTTCGAAGACTCCTCCAGCTCCTGCGTCATGTAGGCCGAAGTCAGGTCGAGCTTGGTGAACGTCTTGCCTCCTGCCAGCGTCGCAAATAGGTCGTCTGCCTTAGGTAGCGGGTATTGGTCCTGTAGCGAGAAACAATTACTACCTAATTTATAATCGCCGCAAATCTTGACCGTGCCATCACTTTTGAGTACTGGAACAATCGGGCTGGCCCACTCGCTGAATTCCACTGGGGAGATGATGCCTTTGCGTTGCAGCCTGTCCAGCTCGATTTCCACTCTCTCCCTCATCATGTGAGGTACCGCTCGCGCCTTGAGGTGAATGGATCGTGCCTCTAGGACCAAGTGGATTCGCACCTTCACCCCAATGCCTGGCTCAAAAAGGGAAGGAAATTTGTTCAGAACCTGGGTACATGAGGCCTCATCGACATGTGATAGCGCTCGGATGTCATCCCAATTCCAGCGGATTTTGCCCAGCCAGCTCCTTCCAAGCAGTGTGGGGCCATCGCCCGGGACAATCCAGAGTGGCAGTTCGTGCACCGTGCCCTCGTGGGTGACCTTGACCATGGCGCTGCCCAGGACAGTGATAAGCTCTTTGATGTACGTTCTCAGTTTCGTGTGGATGGGGCTCAGGGCTGGTCTGAGTGCCTTGTTGTACCACAGTCTCTCAAACATCTTTTTACTCATGATGGATTGGCTAACGCCAGTGTCCAATTCCATGGCTACGGGTAAGCCATTCAAGTTTACATTTAGCATTATAGGTGACATTTCATCGAAAATGTGTGCACCTATAATGCTAATTGTACTTCAGCATCTGCCTCCTCTCTCTGAGGCTCGAAATTGCTTTGATCCACCATGGACCGATCTTCCTCTGCCACGTGGTGGTTAGCAGGTTTTGCAGAGCTTGCAGCTCATTTGCAAGCTCGTTGGAGGTGCTCCATTGTTCCACAGCTCTTGCAAACATACCCTTTGAAGCGGCATGAATAGGCTGAATGGAAGCCTCCACAACGCCAACAAGGTGTGAATTGCCTTGCATTCATCCTTTGTTGGGGATTCTGAGTCATCTGGGTCACCTGAGGCCTGCTGGCAGTTGCAGACTCGTGGTTTCTGCCCTGTACATTTCTGCTCGCAAACACAGTTTCAGTTAATTTATGAACATTGCGAGCACTTGTGTGCTGAGAGATTTGTTTGATGTTATCACTGGTGGACATAAACGCCTGTGCTATCGCAATGACCTTACTGAGGGTCGGTGTCTCTGCAGTCAAAAGTTTTTGTAGGATGGTCTCGTGGCCAATGCCCAGTACAAAAAAGTCTCTGAGCATCTGCTCCAGGTAGCCATCAAACTCACATTGTCCTGCAAGTCGCCTTAGCTCGGCGATGTAGCTCTCCACTTCCTGACCTTCAGATCGCTGGCACATGTAGAACCGATACCTCGCCATCAGCACGCTCTCCCTCGGGTTAAGATGCTCCCAAACCAGTGTACACAGCTCCTCATATGACTTATCTGTGAGTTTCACCGGAGCCAGAAGATTCTTCATGAGGCTGTAGGTCGGTGCCCCGCAGACCGTGAGGAGGACCACTCTCCTTTTTGCAGCGCTTCCTTCTCCGTCCAGCTCGTTGGCTACAAAGTACTGGTCTAGCCGTTCGACATAGGCTTCCCAGTCCTCACCCTCCGAGAACTTCTCCAGGATGCCCACAGTTTGCTGCATCTCTGCGTTGGATTCGTGTACTCGTCGCCAGTTATTGTGTTCCTAACACAGATGAGGCTGCACACAGGGAGGTTAAAGTAACAGTGACCTCAGTCTTTAATAAGACACTCCAGAGTGAGGAACAGGCCTTAGGGGCCGGCTTATATACAGTGCTCCCAAGGGATGCTGGGATCCCTTGGGTCTTCAGGGGATGCGCTCCCTGGTGGCGGAACATGGGAGTGCATACTTTACAGATACACAACAACAGTGACTACTCTCCAAAAGTACTTCACTGGCTGTAAAGTGCTTTGTGAGGTCCAGTGGTTGTGAAAGGCGCTATATAAATGCAAGTCTTTCTTTCTTTGTCTCTCTCTTTCCCTCTGTCTCTCTCTCTGTCTCTCTCTCTCTGTCTCTGTCTCTCTGTCTCTCTCTCTGTCTCTCTCTCTCTCTCTCTCTCTCTCTCTGTCTCTCTCTCTCTGTCTCTCTTTCACACTGTCTATCTCTCTCTATTTTTCTCTCTTTTACTATCGTCTCTCACTTAATTTCTCCCTCTTTCTCTCTCCCTCATCTGATTTTTCCCTCTCTGTTTCTCTCTTGTGACATAGAAACATAGGAGCAGGAGTCGGCCAATGAGCCCCTCGAGCCTGCTCTGCCATTCAATGAGATCACGGCTGATCTGTGACAGAACTCCATCCCCCCGCCTTTGGCCCATACCCCTCTGTATCTTGGTCTGTCTCTCTCTGTATCTTTCTCTGCCCCCCTCCCCCTCTCTTTTGTATATCTCTCACTTCCTCTAACTTTCTCACTCTCTGTCTCTCGCTGTCTGCCTTTCTCCCTATTTCTGTCTGACTGTCCCTCATTCGATGTCTCTCTCTCTCTGTCTCTTTGTCTCTCCCTCCCTCTCTCGCGCTCTTTCTCTCTCTCCATGTCTCTCTCTCTCTCTATATATATATATTTATCCTGCTCTTTCTCTGTCTCTCCCTCTCTCTCTCTCTCTCTCCCTCTCGCTCTGCGATTCTCCCTCTCTCTTTCCCTCTGTCTCTGTCTCTCCCTCTCTCTTTCTGTATCTGTCTCTCTCTCTCTCCCCCTCTCTCCCTCCCTCTCTCTGTCTCCCTCTCACTCTCTCTCCTCTCCCTCTCTCCCTCTCTCCCTCTCTCTCCTTCCCTCCCTCTCTCCCTCTCTCTCCCTCACCCTCTCTCTATCTCCCTCTCTCTCCCCCGCCTCTCTCTCTGTCTGTCTCTCTCCTCTCCCTCTCTCTCCTTCCCTCCCTCTCTCTCCCTCACCCTCTCTCTATCTCCCTCTCTCTCCCCCGCCCCTCTCTCTGTCTGTCTCTCTCCTCTCCCTCTCTCCCTCTCTCTCCTTCCCTCCCTCTCTCCCTCTCTCTCCCTCACCCTCTCTCTATCTCCCTCTCTCTCCCCCGCCCCTCTCTCTGTCTGTCTCTCTCCTCTCCCTCTCTCCCTCTTTCTCCTTCCCTCCCTCTCTCCCTCTCTCTCCCTCTCTCTCCCCCGCCCCTCTCTCTGTCTGTCTCTCTCCTCTCCCTCTCTCCCTCTTTCTCCTTCCCTCCCTCTCTCCCTCTCTCTCCCTCACCCTCTCTCTATCTCCCTCTCTCTCCCCCGCCCCTCTCTCTGTCTGTCTCTCTCCCTCTCTCCCTCTCTCTCCTCTCCCCCTCTCCCTCTCTCCCTCTCTCCCTCTCTCTCCTTCCCTCCCTCTCTCCCTCTCTCTCCTCTCCCTCTCTCCCTCTTTCTCCTTCCCTCCCTCTCTCTCCCTCACCCTCTCTCTATCTCCCTCTCTCTCCCCCGCCCCTCTCTCTGTCTGTCTCTCTCCCTCTCTCCCTCTCTCTCCTCTCCCCCTCTCCCCCTCTCCCTCTCTCCCTCTCTCTCCTTCCCTCCCTCTCTCCCTCTCCCTCTCTCTCCCTCCCTCCCTTTCTGTGGTAGGAGGAGGAGGGTTGAAGGTTGGGCTGTTGTGTTGATGCTCGGTCTGGGCAGGGCAGCTTCTCTCGGGGTGGGGAGCTGTGTGACAGATGAGGTGTAAGTTGTTTAGAAACATAGAAACATAGAAAATAGGTGCAGGAGTAGGCCATTTGGCTAACCGGCCTATAATTACACATTTTCTCGCTCCCTCCTTTTTTAAAAAGTGGTGTTACATTAGCTACCCTCCAGTCCATAGGAACTGATCCAGAGTCGATAGACTGTTGGAAAATGATCACCAATGCATCCACTATTTCTATGGCAACTTCCTTAAGTACTCTGGGATGCAGACTATCAGGCACCGGGGATTTATCGGCCTTCAATCCCATCAATTTCCCTAACACAATTTCCCGCCGAATAAGGATATCCTTCAGTTCCTCCTTCTCACTAGACCCACTGTCTCCTAGTACTTCCCTCAGTACTGCCCCTCCGACAGTGCGGCGCTTGCTCAGTACTGCCCCTCCGACAGTGCAGCGCTCCCTCAGTACTGTCCCTCCGACAGTGCAGCACTCCCTCAGTACTGCCCCTCCGACAGTGCAGCACTTCCTCAGTACTGCCCCTCCGACAGTGCAGCACTCCCTCAGTACTGCCCCTCTGTCAGTGCAGCACTCCCTCAGTACTGCCCCTCCGACAGTGCAGCACTCCCTCAGTACTGCCCCTCCGACAGTGCAGCGCTCCCTCAGTACTGCCCCTCTGTCAGTGCAGCACTCCCTCAGTACTGCCCCTCCGACAGTGCAGCACTCCCTCAGTACTGCCCCCCGACAGTGCGGCACTCCCTCAGTACTGCCCCTCCGACAGTGCGGCACTCCCTCAGTACTGCCCCTCCGACAGTGCGGCACTCCCTCAGTACTGCCCCTCCGACAATGCGGCACTCCCTCAGTACTGCCCTTCCGACAGTGCAGCACTCCCTCAGTACTGCCCCTCTGACAGTGCAGCACTCCTTCAGTACTGCCCCTCCAACAGTGCGGCACTCCCTCAGTACTGCCCCTCCGACAGTGTGGCACTCCCTCGGTACTGCCCCTCCGACAGTGCGGCACTCCCTCAGCACTGTATTTGGAGTCAGACTGGATTATGGGCTGATGTCTCAGGGGTTTGGCTTGAATCAACATCCTTCTAACTCAACAACAAACACTTGTCTTTATATAACACCTTTAACGTATTAAAACGTCCCAAGGTGCTTCACAGCAGTATTATAAGACAAAAAAATAAATTTGACACCGAGCCAGATAAGAAGAAGTTACGGTTGGTGACCAAAAAGAGGTCGGTTTTAAATAGCATCTTGAAGGAGGAGAGAGAGGTAGAGAGGCGGAGAGGTTCAGGGAGGGAGTTCCAGAGCTTGGGGCCCAGGCAACAGAAGGCACGGCCACCGATGGTGGAGCGATTATAATCAGGGATGCTCAGGGGGGCAGAATTCGAGGAGTGCAGACATCTCGGGGGGTTGTGGGGCTGGAGGAGATTACAGAGATAGGGAGGGGCGAGGGCCATGGAGGGATTTGTAAACAAGGAGGAGAATTTTAAAATCGAGGCGTAACTTAACCGGGAGCCAATGTAGGTCAGTGAGCACAGGGGGTGATGGGTGAGTGGGACTTGGTGCGAGTTAGGACACGGGGCAGTGAGCACAGGGGGTGATGGGTGAGTGGGACTTGGTGCGAGTTAGGACACGGGGCAGTGAGCATAGGGGGTGATGGGTAAGCGGGACTCGGTGCGAGTTAGGACACGGGGCAGTGAGCACAGGGGGTGATGAGTGAACAGGACTCGGTGTGAGTTAGGACACGGGGCAGTGAGTACAGGGGGTGATGGGTGAGCGGGACTCGGTGCGAGTTAGGACACGGGGCAGTGAGCAAAAGGGGAGATGGGTGAGCGGGACTTGGTGCGAGTTCGGACACAGGGCAGTGAGCACAGGGGGTGATGGGTGAGCGGGACTTGGTGCGAGTTAGGACACGGGGCAGTGAGCATAGGGGGTGATGGGTAAGTGGGACTCGGTGCGAGTTAGGACACGGGGCAGTGAGCACAGGGGGTGATGAGTGAACAGGACTCGGTGTGAGTTAGGACACGGGGCAGTGAGTACAGGGGGTGATGGGTGAGCGGGACTCGGTGCGAGTTAGGACACGGGGCAGTGAGCAAAAGGGGAGATGGGTGAGCGGGACTTGGTGCGAGTTAGGACACAGGGCAGTGAGCACAGGGGGCGATGGGTGCGCGGGACTCGGTGCGAGTTAGGACACGGGGCAGTGAGCACAGGGGGAGATGGGTGAGCGGGACTTGGTGCGAGTTCGGACACAGGGCAGTGAGCACAGGGGGTGATGGGTGAGCGGGATTTGGTGTGAGTTAGGACATGGGGGCAGCCGAGTTTTGGATCACCTCTCGTTTACGTTGGGTAGAATGTGGGAGGCCGGCCAGGAATGCGTTGGAATAGTCAAGTCTGGAGGTCACAAAGGCACGGATGAGGGTTTCAGCAGCGGATGAGCTGAGGCAGGGGGCGGAGATGGGCGATGTTACAGGGGTGGATATAAGCGGGTTTAGTTATGCTGTGGATATGTGGAAGCTCATTTCAGGGTGAAATATGAGGCCTAAGTTGTGAGGCGAGGCGAGTGAGAGCACTACACACTGCGCTGGACTGGAGCCCACTCTCCTGAACCGCGGTGAAGCTTGGCCCTTGTCCTCAGGAGTGAGTGACGGCTTTAGAGCGAGTGATGCTGGGACAACTGCCGGAGAATGCCCTGAGCGGCGCGGGGAGGGGGGGTACTGTTTATCGGGCAGGGGGGTTGTGAGTTCAGAGTGCGCAGGTGCACTGATGTTCTGCTCCCGCCCAGTAGGTGGCGTGTCTGACGGTGAGCCGTGTGGACAAGGCCAGTGCTTGGCCTGAGCCGAAACAGCTGGATTCTTGCGGCGTTCCATCGCCTGATACAGCCAACATCTGGCAGGGCTGAGCCAGCTGTGCAGGCAGTGGGAGTGAGGTACAGGTCCGGCAGTCTGGGAGCTGGGAGCTAAGGGGTTGGATTCAGTGCGTTACCCATTGAGGGCAATACATTCAAAATCAGGAAGGAATTTGACAGAGTAAAGAAGGTTTCTAGGGGCAGGAGGCTGGGTAACCAGAGGGACACAGATTGAAGGCGATTGGCCAAAGAACCCGAGGGGGAGATGAGGAGAATGTGTTTACGCAGCGAGTTGTTGTGATCGGGAACGCGCTGACTGAAAGGGCGGTGGGAGCAGATTCAATAGTGACTTTCAAACCGGGAATTGGGTAAATACTGGAAGGGGAGAAAGTTGCCGGGCTGTGGGGGGAGAGCGAGGGGAGTGGGACTGATTGGATCGCTCTGTCACAGAGCCGGCACAGGCTCGATGGGCCCAATGGCCTCCTGCGCGGTGACACTCTGTGATTCGAACAGAGCGCTGGGGGCTCCGGGAACTGTGCCTGCCCGCGTGGAGCCGCCGTTGCACAGAATGGACAGCAGGGGTCAGCACCTCACTACCCCAAACCTCGGGCATGAGCTTCACTCAACCCGCTGCAGAGCATCCATCGCCTGCTCTCCGCCAACAGACCAGTGCCCTTACGTGCCATGCTCGATCTGTTTGGAGAATCGCAGCGTCTGTCCATCAATAACAGGCGAGAATGCAGGACAGTTACAGCAGCTCGTGATATGCAAGTGTTAATGTTCTCGGTGGTGTTCTGCTGATCAATGTTCCAATGCTGAGCACTGTCTGCGTTCAGACCCTGACTCCGCCGCTCTGCCTCTGCAACTCTTCCTGCCTTTGTTGCAGATACTCTGCCTGTGTGGATTATTTCTGTATTGGTTCGTTCATTACTCTTGTATTTCTGAATGACGTTAATAGTGACCATTAGACTGGGACCATTGGGACTTTGCAATGAATATCCACCAACGCAGATACAGTGAGATCTTCTCCTGACGGCAGAGATTCAAAGCAATGCTGGGTTTAGATTGATAGAATAGTTCAGCACAGAAGGAGGCCATTCGGCCCATCGAATCTGTGCCCACTCCCCCCGCTCTTTCCCCATATCCCTGAAATTGTTTCTCCTTCAACTATTGATCCAATTCCCGTTTAAAGGCGACTATTGATTCTGTATCCACCGCCCTATCAGGCAATGCATTCCAAATCCTAACCACTCGCTGCATTTCCCCATCTCCCACTCAGGTCCTTTTACCGATCACCTTCAATCTGTGTCCCTCTGGTTACCGAGCCTCCTGCCCCCGGGAACAGTGTCTCACCATTCACTCTCTCAAACCCCTTGTGATTTTGAACACCTCGATCAAATCTCCCCTTAACCTTCTCTGCCCCAAGGAGAACAACCCCAGCTTCTCCAGTCTCCCCACATCACTGAGGTCCCCCATCCCTGGGGCCATTCCAGTAAATCCCCCTCCGCACGCTCTCCCAGGCCGTGACATCCTTCCTACAGCTCGGGGCACAGAGTGGGACACAATACTCCAGCTGGGGCCTGACCAGGGATTTATAAAGGTTCATCATAACTCTCTTGCGTTTGTACTCTCTGCCTCTATTTATGAAGGCCAGGATCGAGGATGCTTTTTAACCACTTTCTCACCTGCCCTGCCACTTTCAATGATTGGTGCCCGTATACCCCTCTGTTCCTGCAATGTCTTTAAAATTGTCATCATCATAGAAACATAGAAACATAGAAAATAGGTGCAGGAGTAGGCCATTCGGCCCTTCGAGCCTGCACCACCATTCAATAAGATCATGGCTGATCATTCCCTCAGTACCCCTTTCCTGCTTTCTCTCCATGCTCCTTTGATCACTTTAGCCGTAAGGGCCATATCTAACTCCCTCTTGAATATATCCCGTGAACTGGCCT